>NC_091282.1:1500000-1770000 GCF_032444005.1 Ranitomeya imitator | reverse complement strand
GTTATTGTGTGAGTAATTATCTCTGGACTCTGCGATATTGTACAATTGTATTCATAACAGTGGCTGCTCCCCATGGGGTTAATAATCTGACTTTATCGTTTTAGACTCTGAAGAAAACTTACAAACTCCAAGAAAATGTTGCCCTGGGTTGGACTCCAACTCACCCCTAGGGGGCGCACAGCAGCCGACTACAATCAGACTGTATGCAGTGAGCGCCCTCTAATGGTGACTGCAGGCGGACAAATTGTATCATGGGATCCTTTGTGCAGAGGATTTAAGGGTTCCTGTATCTGATTAAATGAGCTCCAGCACTGGATTTTGGGCCTGAAAACTTGGTTAAAGGGTGGACATTCCCTTTAAGATATAAGAACTGAATAATCTGCCTTCGACGAAGCAACTGCAAGGACGTCATAAAATATCATCTGCAATATATTTGCTACACAGATGTTTTACGGATGTAAAATTAAGTCGCAAGAGCTTAGACACAAGTCCACAAGTACACCATTGAACAGCCCCAGCTAAATGAGTTCAGACTCCACCGAAAATAATGGCAGGCGGGTGTTCGGACTTTGCTGTGTCCAGTGACCGCTGCAGCCAATCACATTTTTCATTACTTCATTCTTATTTAGTTTGTGTTGTTGCAAACAGCAGAAAGTTTGTAAATATCTTCAGAGGCGATTTCACATACAAGCTGGTTTGTCCTTTAAACATTATTGCAATATATTAATCAAATATTCAAATGAACCCGAGTCGCGCACTTGATTCCTGCTCCATAATTCCAAACATTGCTGAGACTTCAAGATTATTCCATTCTCAGGGTTGTAACTTATTTTATCTTCTTGGTCCTCGGTTGATGAATCTGAATAATTAAGTTCTCTGACGATATTTTAGTTTTCAATGAAAATTATGTATCACTTCGATAAGGAAGATGTTACTCCTAGAGTTGGAATATGTCAGATATAGTGGAAAGAAGGAAGAGGATTGGATGCAGTCCTAGTGGCCCATCCGATCGGGGGGATTCCTGGGGCCAATCGGTCTGGAGGGCCCAGCGTCTCATCCGGTCGGGGGGATTCCTGGGGCCAATCGGTCTGGAGGGCCCAGCGTCTCATCCAATTGGGGGGATTCCTGGGGCCAACCGGTCTGGAGAGCCCGGCGTCTCATCCAATTGGGGGGATTCCTGGGGCCAACCGGTCTGGAGAGCCCGGCGTCTCATCCAATTGGGGGGATTCCTGGGGCCAACCGGTCTGGAGAGCCCAGCGTCTCATCCAATTGGGGGGATTCCTGGGGCCAATCGGTCTGGAGGGCCCAGCATCTCATCCGGTCGAGGGAGTCTCAGGGGCCAATCGGTCTGGAGGGCCCAGCATCTCATCCAATTGGGGGGATTCCTGGGGCCAACTGGTCTGGAGAGCTCAGCGTCTCATCCAACTGGGGGGATTCCTGGGGCCAACCGGTCTGGAGAGCCCAGCGTCTCATCCAATTGGGGGGATTCTTGGGGCCAATCGGTCTGGAGGGCCCAGCGTCTCATCCGGTCGAGGGAGTCTCAGGGGCCAATCGGTCTGGAGGGCCCAGCGTCTCATCCGATCGGGGGGATTCCTGGGGCAAATCGGTCTGGAGGGCCCAGCATCTCATCCGGTCGAGGGGGTGTCAGGGGACAATCGGTCTGGAGGGCCCAGCGTCTCATCCGGTCGAGGGGGTCTCAGGGGCCAATCGGTCTGGAGGGCCCAGCGTCTCATCCGATCGGGGGGATTCCTGAGGCCAACCGGTCTGGAGAGCCCAGCGTCTCATCCAATTGGGGGGATTCCTGGGGCCAATCGGTCTGGAGGGCCCAGCGTCTCATCCGGTCGAGGGAGTCTCAGGGGCCAATCGGTCTGGAGGGCCCAGCGTCTCATCCGATCAGGGGGATTCCTGGGGCCAACCGGTCTGGAGAGCCCAGCGTCTCATCCAATTGGGGGGATTCCTGGGGCCAATCGGTCTGGAGGGCCCAGCGTCTCATCCGGTCGAGGGAGTCTCAGGGACCAATCAGTCTGGAGGGCCCAGCGTCTCATCCGATCGGGGGTATTCCTGGGGCCAATCGGTCTGGAGGGCCCAGCGTCTCATCCGGTCGGGGGGATTCCTGGGGCCAATCGGTCTGGAGGGCCCAGCGTCTCATCCGGTTGGGGGGATTCCTGGGGCCAATCGGTCTGGAGGGCCCAGCGTCTCATCCGGTCGGGGGGATTCCTGGGGCCAACCGGTCTGGAGAGCCCAGCGTCTCATCCAATTGGGGGGATTCCTGGGGCCAATCGGTCTGGAGGGCCCAGCGTCTCATCCGGTCGAGGGAGTCTCAGGGGCCAATCAGTCTGGAGGGCCCAGCGTCTCATCCAATCGGGGGGATTCCTGGGGCCAATCGGTCTGGAGGGCCCAGCGTCTCATCCGGTCGGGGGGATTCCTGGGGCCAATCGGTCTGGAGGGCCCAGCGTCTCATCCGGTCGTGGGGATTCCTGGGGCCAATCGGTCTGGAGGGCCCAGTGTCTCATCCGGTCGGGGGGATTCCTGGGGCCAATCGGTCTGGAGGGCCCAGCGTCTCATCCGGTCGGGGGGATTCCTGGGGCCAATCGGTCTGGAGGGCCCAGCGTCTCATCCGGTCGAGGGGTCTCAGGGGCCCATCGTTCTAGAGGTCCTGGCATCTCGGGAGGTTCCAGCATTCCATTTGGTTGTGGGGTCCCATCCTTCCCATCCGTTTGGGGGATCCTGGTGCCCCATCCGGTTGTTGAGGTCCCAGGGGCCCATCTATATCCTTACTCTCCAGCCTGGAATATAGCGCAGCGTCTGTTGTTCTTACAACCAGTATATTGAATTCTGGGCTTGGTTTCCCAATGACTTCCACAAATAAATAAAACAATCAAGAGCAAATTAACCTGTATATTGCATCAGGGCAAGAGTCCAAGTCGGCAGTGGGTGAAAATCGTTGGTCATGAATCTATCGCAAGAATAGAAACGGACATTCCCCCCTCCCAAAGAAATGTCCTATGTGGGGCTGTATTATGTTATTTCAGGACATTTACAACCTCTGGCCTTGGTCCCAGAATCAAACTTGGAGGGAGGAAAGTGAATATATTCGTTGTGATCAGATCCGATGCGGACTTGCCCGATGCCGATCTATGGTGCTGACTGGTCAGTGTATGCTAAAGACATATGGGGTCTGGGTCTGAGACCTGAGGTTCCCCTCCATGCCAAGTGGTTGGTGCCCGTGAGAAATGTTATTCTTGTGCCATAGTGACTCACCGCAGTGTGATGTATTAGTAGTAATATATGCAGTCAACTTTCCCCCCCGGGCCTCCGAGACTGAGTCATTCCGAAACGCTGGATATACAGTACAGAGCAAAAGTTTGGACACACCTTCTCATTTAAAGATTTTTCTGTATTTTCATGACTATGAAAATTGTACATTCACACTGAAGGCATCAAAACTATGAATTAACACATGTGGAATTATATACTTATCAAAAAAGTGTGAAACAACTGAAATGATGTCTTATATTCTAGGGCAATGCAGCTGCAGGTTCTCACGCACAGAAGGAGAGGACAACTGTAGGAAACATCTAATTGGCTCACAACAGGAAAGTCCCTCCTAGTCAGCGGGTGCACAGAGGGATTTTCTGATACGGAGTCCACCTGTCCCAGGTAGTTTGAGTGGTCACCAGCACTGAAAGGGGTCCCAGTTTAGTTTGTCCATGAGGCTCCACCACCTCTACATACACCCCTACTTCTTGTCCCTGGCTGTTGCTAATAGAACTCCATTGGTTATATTTGTTTTCGATAAGGTTTCATTGATGGCCTCGTATTCTTGATCCCTCATTTGTCTGATCTCTTTAGGTCATTACACAATATTTCTCCTCTTGGTATAAATTATCCCCCGATTTATGACCTGTTGCCCCACAACCTCCCTGTTTTTGTCTGCTATTCCCCGTGACAGGTTTTTTTCTCTTGTGTAATATTGGGCGCTCTAATGAGGAGACCTGCATTCTTCTTCTACTACTAATCCATGCGCCTCCTTCCTCCGCAGAGATACAAGTCCTAGCTTGATTGTCGCAGTGCAATCATCTCTGAAAGAAGTCGCGTATGAAGAGAAAAAAGCAAAACCCCAAGTAATCTGCAGTCGCGTTTGCTGCATTTTCACAGTGCACAGGTGGCTGTTCGCACATTAGGAGGTGGACAGCGTCACAAGGACCCCGATATTGGAGCACCGACCCAAGAACAGGTGGGGTAATGTGAAGACATCTCATTGGGCTTATTGAAAAACATTCCATACACTTTTCATGGGAATGGAAAGAAGACTTGCAGGCTGTCTCCAGTCCCGGAGGAAATACATAGGGGCCAGGGCAAACTGATAAGGTAAGGTCACCCCATTAATATTACTTGGCATTGCACCTTTGCCTTGACCACATGTCACACGGAGCAATGGAATATCTAACCTTGTAATCGGCAAATTGATAGATACATTTCATTGTCAGTAATGATGGATTTATGATTGGTTGATCTGCTGCTGCCAATGCCACATTATTAAAGTGTGGGTTGTTAGCTGGAACTGACACTAGTGTCAATGGGTGGATGGGTCTCCTAAAACTCTTCCTCTTGAGTCATTATGGATCGTACCATTTAAGATTTGCAACTATGATGTGCAAAATGAGTAAACATTTTCTTGGCATGGCGTTGGCACCAGTCTAGCACTCTGTGCCCAATTTTATCAGATGCTGACAACTACCTTGTCATAAAGGAACCCTTTTCCCCAGATTATCTCCTGTCCTAACATGACCCTTGCATGGGGTCAGCAGCCTACAGTGTTACAACTCCCGGCATTCCCTGACAGACGCAGGAGTTGTAGTCCTACAACAGCTGGAGTTGCCCCAGCTATCGATGCCTTTGCTCACCATTACTAGAGATCATTGTAGCACTTTATTTCTGGGTGCCCACAGTCCACATGGATTCACAACCTGCGAGAGAATTAATAATTAATCGGAGTAACTCTGGCTCTCACCAGATCTCCTGCCGAGATCATTCACCCGTTAATATCATTAATTGTGAATCGATGCCACTCATCACTTATACATGGGGCCGCAGTCACAATGTGACCAAAAAGGAGACAAAAAGTCTTCTCTCGCTTGATCAGCTTACAATCCAACCCCAGTGTATGAAACACATGGAAGACACAAGTCTTAGGACTTGCACGGTTGTAAAGTCTCCGTCTGGTGTAATGATAGAGCTGGACGGTTGTAAAGTCTCCGTTTGGTGATAGAGCCGGACGGTTGTGATGGTTGTAAAGTCTACATTTTGTGTAATGATAGAGCCGGACAGTTTAAAGCCCCAGCTGGTGTAATGATGGAGCTAGACGGTTGTAAAGTCTCCGTCTGGTGTAATGATAAAACCGGACGGTTGTAAAGTCTCCATCTGGTGTAATGATAGAGCCGGACTGTTGTAAAGTCTCTGTCTGGTGTAATGATGGAGCTGAAAGGTTGTAAAGTCTCCGTCTGGTGTAATGATAAAGCCGGACGGTTGTAAAGTCTCCGTCTGGTGTAATCATAGAGTCGGACGGTTGTAACGTCTCCGTCTGGTGATAGAGCTGGACGGTTGTAACGTCTCCGTGTCTGGTGATAGAGCCAGACGGATGTAAAGTCTCCGTCTGGTGATAGAGCCGGACGGTTGTAAAGTCTCCGTTTGGTGTAATGATGGAGCTGGATGGTTGTAAAGTCTCCGTCTAGTGTAATGATGGAGCCGGACAGTTGTAAAGTCTCCGTTTGGTGTAATGATGGAGCCCGATGATTATGAAGTCTCCCTCTGGTGTAATGATAGAGCCGGACAGTTGTAAAGTCTCCGTCTGGTGTAATGATGGAGCCGGACGGTTGTGAAGTCTCCGTTTGGTGTAATGATGGAGCCCGATGATTGTGAAGTATCCGTCTGGTGTAATGATGGAGCCGGACAGTTGTGAAGTCTCCGTCTGGTGTAATGATGGAGTCGGACGGTTGTGAAGTATCCGTCTGGTGTAATGATGGAGCCGGACGGTTGTGAAGTCTCCGTTTGGTGTAATGATGGAGCCCGATGATTGTGAAGTCTCCGTCTGGTGTAATGATAGAGCCGGACAGTTGTAAAGTCTCCGTCTGGTGTAATGATGGAGCCGGACAGTTGTGAAGTCTCCGTCTGGTGTAATGATGGAGTCGGACGGTTGTGAAGTATCCGTCTGGTGTAATGATGGAGCCGGACGGTTGTGAAGTCTCCGTCTGGTGTAATGATGGAGCCCGATGATTGTGAAGTCTCCGTCTGGTGTAATGATGGAGCCGGACGGTTGTGAAGTCTCCGTCTGGTGTAATGATGGAGTCGGACGGTTGTGAAGTCTCCGTCTGGTGTAATGATGGAGCCGGACGGTTGTGAAGTCGCCGTCTGGTGTAATGATGGAGCCCGATGATTGTGAAGTCTCCGTCTGGTGTAATGATGGAGCCGGACAGTTGTAAAGTCTCCGTTTGGTGTAATGATAGAGCCGGACGGTTGTAAAGTCTCCGTCTGGTGTAATGAAGGAGCCGGACTGTTGTAAAGACTCCGTCTAGTGTAATGATAGAGCCGGACGGTTGTAAAGTCTCCGTTTGGTGTAATGATAGAGCCAGACGGTTGTCAAGTCTCCGTTTGGTGTAATGATAGAGCCGGACGGTTGTAAAGTCTCCGTTTGGTGTAATGATGGAGTCGGACGGTTGTGAAATCTCCGTCTGGTGTAATGATGGAGCCGGACGGTTGTGAAGTCTCCGTCTGGTGTAATGATGGAGCCGGACGGTTGTGAAGTCTCCGTCTGGTGTAATGATGGAGCCGGACGGTTGTGAAGTCTCCGTCTGGTGTAATGATGGAGCCGGACGGTTGTGAAGTCTCCGTTTGGTGTAATGATGGAGCCCGATGATTGTGAAGTCTCCGTCTGGTGTAATGATAGAGCCGAACAGTTGTGAAGTCTCCGTCTGGTGTAATGATAGAGCCGGACGGTTGTGAAGTCTCCGTTTGGTGTAATGATGGAGCCCGATGATTGTGAAGTCTCCGTCTGGTGTAATGATGGAGCCGGACGGTTGTGAAGTCTCCGTCTGGTGTAATGATGGAGCCCGATGATGGTGAAGTCTCCGTCTGGTGTAATGATGGAGCCGGACAGTTGTAAAGTCTCCGTTTGGTGTAATGATAGAGCCGGACAGATGTAAAGTCTCCGTCTGGTGTAATGAAGGAGCCGGACTGTTGTAAAGACTCCGTCTATTGTAATGATAGAGCCGGACGGTTGTCAAGTCTCCGTTTGGTGTAATGATAGAGCCGGACGGTTGTGAAGTCTCAGTTTGGTGTAATGATAGAGTCAGACGGTTGTGAAGTCTCAGTCTGGTGTAATGATGGAGCAGGACGGTTGTGAAGTCTCCGTCTGGTGTAATGATGGAGCCGGACGGTGGTGAAGTCTCCGTCTGGTGTAATGATGGAGCCGGACGGTTGTGAAGTCTCCGTCTGGTGTAATGATGGAGCCGGACGGTTGTGAAGTCTCCGTCTGGTGTAATGATGGAGCCGGACGGTTGTGAAGTCTCCGTTTGGTGTAATGATGGAGCCCGATGATTGTGAAGTCTCCGTCTGGTGTAATGATAGAGCCGAACAGTTGTAAAGTCTCCGTCTGGTGTAATGATAGAGCCGGACAGTTGTGAAGTCTCCGTTTGGTGTAATGATGGAGCCAGATGATTGTGAAGTCTCCGTCTGGTGTAATCATAGAGCCGGACAGTTGTAAAGTCTCCGTCTGGTGTAATGATGGAGCCGGACGGTTGTGAAGTCTCCGTTTGGTGTAATGATGGAGCCCGATGATTGTGAAGTCTCCGTCTAGTGTAATGATAGAGCCGGACAGTTGTAAAGTCTCCGTCTGGTGTAATGATGGAGCCGGACGGTTGTGAAGTCTCCGTCTGGTGAAATGATGGAGCCGGACGGTTGTGAAGTCTCTGTCTGGTGTAATGATAGAGCCCGATGATTGTGAAGTCTCCGTCTGGTGTAATGATAGAGCCGGACAGTTGTAAAGTCTCTGTCTGGTGAAATGATGGAGCCGGACGGTTGTGAAGTCTCCGTCTGGTGTAATGATAGAGCCCGATGATTGTGAAGTCTCCGTCTGGTGTAATGATAGAGCCGGACAGTTGTAAAGTCTCCGTCTGGTGTAATGATGGAGCCGGACAGTTGTGAAGTCTCCGTCTGGTGTAATGATGGAGCCGGACGGTTGTGAAGTCTCCGTCTGGTGTAATGATGGAGCCGGACAGTTGTGAAGTATCCGTCTGGTGTAATGATGGAGCCGGACGGTTGTGAAGTCTCCGTCTGGTGTAATGATGGATCCCGATGATTGTGAAGTCTCCGTCTGGTGTAATGATGGAGCCGGACAGTTGTAAAGTCTCCGTTTGGTGTAATGATAGAGCCGGACGGTTGTAAATTCTCCGTCTGGTGTAATGAAGGAGCCGGACTGTTGTAAAGACTCCGTCTAGTGTAATGATAGAGCCGGACGGTTGTAAAGTCTCTGTTTGGTGTAATGATAGAGCCGGACGGTTGTCAAGTCTCCTTTTGGTGTAATGATAGAGCCGGACGGTTGTAAAGTCTCCGTTTGGTGTAATGATTGAGCCGGACGGTTGTGAAGTCTCCGTCTGGTGTAATGATGGAGCCGGACGGTTGTGAAGTCTCCGTTTGGTGTAATGATGGAGCCCGATGATTGTGAAGTCTCTGTCTGGTGTAATGATAGAGCCGAACAGTTGTAAAGTCTCCGTCTGGTGTAATGTTAGAGCCGGACAGTTGTGATGTCTCCGTTTGGTGTAATGATGGAGCCCGATGATTGTGAAGTCTCCGTCTGGTGTAATGATAGAGCCGGACAGTTGTAAAGTCTCCGCCTGGTGTAATGATAGAGCCGGACAGTTGAAAAGTCTCCGTCTGGTGTAATGATGGAGCCGGACGGTTGTGAATTCTCCGTTTGGTGTAATGATGGAGCCTGATGATTGTGAAGTCTCCGTCTGGTGTAATGATAGCGCCGGACAGTTGTAAAGTCTCCGTCTGGTGTAATGATGGAGCCGGACAGTTGTGAAGTCTCCGTCTGGTGTAATGATGGAGCCGGACGGTTGTGAAGTCTCCGTCTGGTGTAATGATGGAGCCGGACAGTTGTGAAGTCTCCGTCTGGTGTAATGATGGAGCAGGACGGTTGTGAAGTCTCCGTTTGGTGTAATGATGGAGCCCGATGATTGTGAAGTCTCCGTCTGGTGTAATGATAGAGCCGAACAGTTGTAAAGTCTCCGTCTGGTGTAATGATAGAGCCGGACGGTTGTGAAGTCTCCGTTTGGTGTAATGATGGAGCCCGATGATTGTGAAGTCTCCATCTAGTGTAATGATAGAGCCGGACAGTTGTAAAGTCTCCGTCTGGTGTAATGATGGAGCCGGACGGTTGTGAAGTCTCCGTCTGGTGTAATGATGGAGCCGGACGGTTGTGAAGTCTCCGTCTGGTGTAATGATAGAGCCGGACGGTTGTAAAGTCTCCGTCTGGTATAATGATGGAGCCGGACAGTTGTGAAGTCTCCGTCTGGTGTAATGATGGAGCCGGACGGTTGTGAAGTTTCCGTCTGGTGTAATGATAGAGCCCGATGATTGTGAAGTCTCCGTCTGGTGTAATGATAGAGCCGGACAGTTGTAAAGTCTCCGTCTGGTGTAATGATGGAGCCGGACAGTTGTGAAGTCTCCGTCTGGTGTAATGATGGAGTCGGACGGTTGTGAAGTCTCCATCTGGTGTAATGATGGAGCCGGACGGTTGTGAAGTCTCCGTCTGGTGTAATGATGGAGCCCGATGATTGTGAAGTCTCCGTCTGGTGTAATGATGGAGCCAGACAGTTGTAAAGTCTCCGTTTGGTGTAATGATAGAGCCGGACGGTTGTAAAGTCTCCGTCTGGTGTAATGAAGGAGCCGGACTGTTGTAAAGACACCGTCTATTGTAATGATAGAGCCAGACGGTTGTAAAGTCTCCGTTTGGTGTAATGATAGAGCCGGACGGTTGTCAAGTCTCCGTTTGGTGTAATGATAGAGTCAGACGGTTGTGAAGTCTCCGTCTGGTGTAATGATGGAGCCGGATGGTTGTGAAGTCTCCGTCTGGTGTAATGATGGAGCCGGACGGTTGTGAAGTCTCCGTCTGGTGTAATGATGGAGCCGGACGGTTGTGAAGTCTCCGTTTGGTGTAATGATGGAGCCCGATGATTGTGAAGTCTCCGTCTGGTGTAATGAAGGAGCCGGACTGTTGTAAAGACTCCGTCTAGTGTAATGATAGAGCCGGAAGGTTGTAAAGTCTCCGTTTGGTGTAATGATAGAGCCGGACGGTTGTCAAGTCTCCGTTTGGTGTAATGATAGAGCCGGACGGTTGTAAAGTCTCCGTTTGGTGTAATGATAGAGTCGGACGGTTGTGAAGTCTCCGTCTGGTGTAATGATGGAGCCGGACGGTTGTGAAGTTTCCGTCTGGTGTAATGATGGAGCCGGACAGTTGTGAAGTCTCCGTCTGGTGTAATGATGGAGCCGGACGGTTGTGAAGTCTCCGTCTGGTGTAATGATGTAGCCGGACGGTTGTGAAGTCTCCGTCTGGTGTTATGACGGAGCCGGACGGTTGTGAAGTCTCCGTTTGGTGTAATGATGGAGCCCGATGATTGTAAAGTCTCCGTCTGGTGTAATGATAGAGCCGGACAGTTGTGATGTCTCCGTTTGATGTAATGATGGAGCCCGATGATTGTGAAGTCTCCGTCTGGTGTAATGATAGAGCCGGACAGTTGTAAAATCTCCGTCTGGTGTAATGATGGAGACGGACGGTTGTGAAGTCGCCGTTTGGTGTAATGATGGAGCCCCATGATTGTGAAGTCTCCGTCTGGTGTAATGATAGAGCCGGACTGTTGTGAAGTCTCCGTCTGGTGTAATGATAGAGCCGGACAGTTGTGATGTCTCCGTTTGATGTAATGATGGAGCCCGATGATTGTGAAGTCTCCGTCTGGTGTAATGATAGAGCCGGACAGTTGTAAAATCTCCGTCTGGTGTAATGATGGAGACGGACGGTTGTGAAGTCGCCGTTTGGTGTAATGATGGAGCCCCATGATTGTGAAGTCTCCGTTTGGTGTAATGATAGAGCCGGACAGTTGTAAATTCTCCGTTTGGTGTAATGATAGAGCCGGACGGTTGTGAAGTCTCCGTCTGGTGTAATGATAGAGCCGGCTCTATCATTACACCAGACGGTTGTGAAGTCTCCGTCTGTTGTAATGATAGAGCCGGACAGTTGTAAAGTGTCCGTCTGGTGTAATGATTGAGCCGGACAGTTGTAAATTCTCCGTTTGGTGTAATGATAGAGCCGGACAGTTGTGAAGTCTCCGTCTGGTATAATGATGGAGCCGGACGGTTGTGAAGTCTCCGTTTGGTGTAATGATGGAGCCCGATGATTGTGAAGTCTCCGTTTGGTGTAATGATAGAGCCGAACAGTTGTAAAGTCTCCGTCTGGTGTAATGATAGAGCCGGACAGTTGTGAAGTCTCCGTTTGGTGTAATGATGGAGCCGGACAGTTGTAAAGTCTCCGTCTGGTGTAATGATAGAGCCGGACATTTGTAAATTCTCCGTTTGGTGTAATGATAGAGCCGGACGGTTGTGAAGTCTCCGTCTGGTGTAATGATAGAGCCGGACGGTTGTGAAGTCTCCGTCTGGTGTAATGATAGAGCCGGTCGGTTGTGAAGTCTCCGTCTGGTGTAATGATAGAGCCGGACAGTTGTAAATTCTCCGTTTGGTGTAATGATGGAGCCCGATGATTGTGAAGTCTCCGTCTGGTGTAATGATAGAGCCGGACAGTTGTGAAGTCTCCGTCTGGTATAATGATGGAGCCCTATGATTGTGAAGTCTCCGTCTGGTGTAATGATAGAGCCCGATGATTGTGAAGTCTCCGTCTGGTGTAATGATAGAGCCGGCACCGATCACAAATTAATCTACAAACAGGGAGCACTACGGATTATCAGGATGAAATGTTCATGTCAACATCAAAGGCTCGGCAAGACCCTGGTGGAAGAAATTCCCATGGATTATGATAAATCTCTGTTATGTGCAAACATCAAGTGGCAGGGAAACAGTCAGAGCAGCTGTACAAAAGAGTGCAGCTCTGGGGTATAATACAGGATAAAACTTAGGATCAGTGATGTAATGTATGTACACAGTGACTGCACCAGCAGAATAGTGAGTGCAGCTCTGGAGTATAATACAGGATGTAACTCAGGATCAGTAATGTAATGTATGTACACAGTAACTGCACCAGCAGAATAGTGAGTGCAGCTCTGGAGTATAATACAGGATGTAACTCAGGATCATTAATGTAATGTATGTACACAGTGACTGCACCAGCAGAATAGTGAGTGCAGCTCTGGGTTATAATACAAGATAAAACTTGGGATCAGTGATGTAATGTATGTACACAGTGACTGCACCAGCAGAATAGTGAGTGCAGCTCTGGGGTATAATACAAGATAAAACTTAGGATCAATGATGTAATGTATGTACACAGAGACTGCACCAGCAGAATAGTGAGTGCAGCTCTGGAGTATAATACAGGATGTAACTCAGGATCAGTAATGTAATGTATGTACACAGTGACTGCACCAGCAGAATAGTGAGTGCAGCTCTGGAGTATAATACAGGATGTAACTCAGGATCAGTAATGTAATGTATGTACACAGTGACTGCACCAGCAGAATAGTGAGTGCAGCTCTGGAGTATAATACAGGATGTAACTCAGGATCAGTAATGTAATGTATGTACACAGTGACTGCACCAGCAGAATAGTGAGTGCAGCTCTGGAGTATAATACAGGATGTAACTCAGGATCAGTAATGTAATGTATGTACACAGTGACTGCACCTTCAGAGTAGTGAGTGCAGCTCAGCTGCTGCTCATTGTGTTGATTGTGGGTGCGGTCGCTGCTGAACCTGCAGTGTGCTCCTGAGCTCCAGAGAACCACCATCTCTCCACCTGGGGACCTGCTCTCTCTCTTACCCAGGGAGGGAGTGGGTTTCCTGGGATGAGTGAGGGAGCCAAGTCCCAGGCTTCTGCTTCCCGGACCAGGCTGGCGGGGGGCAGAAGGAACCAGCAACCAGCCTGCACATCAGAAGATTCGGGGGTGAGACGCTCCACCAGGAGTCGCAGCAATGTGGCTCCTACTCCCCCCAGGTCTGCAGAGACCCAGAGAAGCCGCAAGGCTTCCATGGAGGAGAAGCCTGCTAGTATGCAAGATGGCGGCCCTTCTGGAGGAAAGCTGAGTGCTCACGGAGGTGAGGCCGACCTCACCGAGGAGGGTTGGGCGCTGCAGAGACCCCGGGAGTCTGTGTCCACCTATGCCTCCCGGGTCATGAGCCACCTCCGTGAGTATGAAGATGCTAGCAAGAGACTGATGAGACTCCGGGAGGAGCTGCGCTGCACAAGCAACAAAGCTGCAAGTTCCTCCAAACCGAGGAAGAATCAGCTCCAGGCGGAGGTAAGGAGACTGAAAGTGGACATCAATGAGCTTGAAGTCAGAAAAGCTTTCATAAGAGAAAAAAGTGGACCGTTTAAGGAAAAACTTATTAATGAAGAGCGATTCAGGGAAATGGCTGATAACAGAGAGCAAAGGCAGATGGGGCTGCAGCCTGAGTGCCAGGTGGATGATGATGATGAGGAGGAGGATGACCAGCAGAAAGCTCCACCTGGCAGCCCTCTTAGTCACTCAGAGGCCACGTGCAGCGAGCTACCTGCTGGACAGGCGACAATGACATCTCGTCGCAGTTCTGCTGGCTCTGGGGAGGACAGTGACATCGGCCAGGGAGGGGCGCTAATGGCAGAGATCAAGCTGCTGGAGCCCCCAGTGTGCCTTCAGAACTTCCATCTTGGTGATGATTTACCAGAGGAGGCACCTGGGGGCCACAAGAAAAAGGTAAAGAAGATCAAACCTAAGCTGCAGGAAGCGGTAAGCTATGTATATGCCCCCCTCCCTGTACCCCCTGAGTCGGCTGCAGGGTCAGCTCGCTGTATAAGCCCCGTTGCCCAGCCCCGCCCGGGTTCTGCTGTGGATCCGGTGCAAAGGCGCGGGGAGATTACAGAGCACGGTAATGAGGCGCAGAGCTCCGTCTTTGCTTGTAGTAGCGGGGATGTAGCAGCAGGTGCATCAGCCAAGAGGCTGGACAGTGAGGGCGGCCCGGCGGCGGGCAAACGATCAGGCCACGATGCTGTGGTGCGCTCCTCACTGGGAGGGGGGAGCGGCCCAGTGTCGGGGGCAGCTCCGGTAGCCTCGGTGCCCTTGAATGCTGTTGCCACTGATCACTTAGTTGAGGAGCGGCGGCAGTGTGAGGGGGTTGCTGGGGCTGGGAGTTCCGGTCCTCCTCCCAAAGTCCTGTTCTGTGTTGGCGCTGCTGGTCAACAGGATGCTGACATTGAGGATCAGCGGCGCCACACAATGGCGAAAGATCAGCGGCGCCTGGTAACAGTAAAGCAGCGGAAAATATCATCTGATGATGCGGAGGGCACTCGTAAAACCAGGGGTGAGGTCACCTCCAGTTCTGTGGAGGAGAATCAGCCCCTTGTGCCTGATGATGCGGAGGTCAAAATGTCACCCCCTGTTGTCACTGGTCCAGCAGGAGTGAATGTGGTGGGTATGGATGAGGAAAACTCTTTGTCTAGTGGTGTGGTTGCTGGTTTGGTAGAGGGTGAGGGGGTTATGGAGGTGGGTAATGGTGATGCTGTTGGTGTGGATGTGGTCACTGGTCCGGTTGCCCCCCCCGGTGGTGGCAGCGCCTGTCAGGAGTTATGCTGCTGTCACCTCCGGGGGAAATAGGGCATCCTCCTCGTCTCTGGGCTCTGGGGACGGCATGTTGCAACGGCGTCTCCTGGAGGCTCTAAAGAGGGGGGAGAGATCACTAATAGTAGAGGGTCGAGAGGTTGATCTATCCTTCTGGATAGAGAGGCATGGCCTCGGGGCCTTCCGAGAGCAAAGAGGGGGGGATACAGTGTTGTCCCTCCCAACAGCCGGGCTGGGTAGTGTGCGTAGGAATGTGTTCCGTCTTCAGTGGAGGGGCAATGATGCGTGTCCTCCAAGGTCTAAAGTTGTGGAGCTCCTGCTAAGGATGGGCTTCAGTGCGATTGACATCTACGCCTTGATACATCCCTATTCCACACCTAATTTTGATGTCAGCTTTGTTCGGCCGGAGGGGCTGGAGCTCTTCTGGTCGAACTATGAGTTGGCAAAAAATGAGCCCGGCTGGCGAGACTTTGCCGTTCAGGTGGTGTCTCGCCAAAACCAAGTCAAGAAAGTGACCGTGATGACTTATAACGAGTCACTTTCTTGTTATGACATCATGACGTGGCTTGGCCGGTATGGAGAGGTGGTAGAAATGCCAAAGAAAAACCGTGACGAGTTTGGTATCTGGTCAGGGGCCTGGACGTTTATGGTAAAGCTTAAGCGTTCAGGTGGTACGGTTGCCCACATACCATCATCTGCTTTCCTGGGTAGGGATCGTATCCTGGTCTTCTACCAGGGGCAACCGAAGCTCTGTCACAGGTGCGGCGACCCCACACACTTCAGCGCAAACTGCACTGTGCAGAAGTGTGCATTGTGTGGGGATATCGGCCATCTTGCTGCATCTTGTGTGGAGATTAGGTGTCACCTGTGTGGTGACTTAGGTCACCCATTCAGCCGTTGTCCTCGCTCCTTCGCTAATGCAGTCGTGACCCCAGTGGGAGAAAGCCGTGAGGCTGATTCTGCTGGGGAAGGGACTAGCAGGGGTGAGGGAGCTGAGGGGCCAAGGAAGAAAAGCAATAAAAAGACGCCTGCCCAGCTAAGGCGTCTAGACAAGCGCAGACAGGATAGGGAGCTGGGTGAGCCTCGTACTACTGGGGCAGCCCCTGTCCTGGATGCCAGTCTTGCTGCTGAGGCCCCGAGGGATGATGAGTTGGATGAGGAGGTCAGGAGGATCCACAGGGAGGAAAGTGCCACTGCCTCAGAGTCCTCCCATTATGAAAGTATGGATGAGGATAATAGGCAGTGGCTAGAGGACAAGCGTAAGCTCGGCACCAAAAAGAAGAGAAAGAAGGGAGATAAAACATCTTCTCCCGCTCTGACTAAGGTACCTAAGGAAGGAAAAACCGACTCCCCTCTGGTTGGTCTTTCTAACCGGTTCCAAGCCCTTGAAAACATCTCTTCCTCTGAGGAGGTAGCTGAGGGTGAGGTTCTGGCTTCGGCAGGGCTCACAGGGGATGCCAAGTCTCCTCCTTCTGGGAATGTAAGATCCTTGGAGGGAGGGACTGGCCCAGAGTCCGGAGACGAGGACCAAAAAAATAAAAAACACGTGGGAATGGATACTTCATTGTCATTAAAGAGGGGGAAGGATTCCTCCTCTGAGGCAGAGGATAAGGGGAGTGGGAAAAAGAAAGCCATCTAACTCAATCACCAATGATGGCGGTACCCACTCCATTGACGCTGGCGTCCATTAATGTCGCCAGCATAAAGTCAAATACAGCTAGATTTGCGGCCTTTGATTTTCTCAGCCGGGTTGAAGCTGACATTTTCTTTTTGCAAGAGACCAGGCTGCCAAACATGGCAGATGTGTTTAAAGCTAAGAGGGAGTGGAGACTCGGGCCCTCCTATTGGTCTCTTGCGGCCGAGCCGTATAGCGGAGTGGTGGTCCTTTTTACCGCACCGGTGGAATGCCGACGGGTTATTGAGTTAGAAATGGGGAGGTGCCTGATCTTAGATGTCCTCATGAAGGGACAAGAGCTCCGGCTCATTAACATCTATGGTCCCCAATCTAAGTGGGACCGGAAGTGTCTCTTTATGAGGATCAAGCCCTACCTTTTTACAAGTCGGCAGGTTGTCTTTGGAGGGGACTTCAATGCTGTCACGAGGCCCCGAGATAGAGGAGGTTCCAGAGAGAAGCTGACTTATGATAGCGTCTCCCTTAATAGTATAGCTAGTGAGGTTCGCCTGGTGGATGTCCACATTCGGCACACCCCAGGCCACGAGGGGTTCACCTATCATAGAGGTAACTGTAGGTCCAGAATAGATAGGTTTTATTTAAAGGAGGAAGCTGTCTCTTCAGCAGTGTCTGTTGTTGAGGTGGAGTTCTCCGACCACTGTTTAATTTTGTTTTCTCTGAATGTTACAGAGACCCTCCGGATGGGAAGAGGCTTTTGGAGGCTCAATTCGTCTCTCTTGGAAGAAGCGGAGATAAGACAGTCCTTTGAGGATTTTCTTCAGAGCCAGGTACCATTACTGGATCTTTGTAGTAGTAAGTCAGAGTGGTGGGAGATGTTCAAGGAAAGGGTGGCGAGATTCTTCCGCCAGCTCTCGAGCCTCAGGAGTCTGAGCAGGTACCGCCTGTATCAGGGTCTGAGGAGGAAACTCGAGCATCTTGTCTCAACTGGAGGTAGCCGCGAGGAGATCTCCAGAGTGAAATCTTTGCTTATGAGGTGTCAGTACGATAGACACGCATCTTTGGTTTTTGAGAGGGATTACGGGAAGTACTGCTCGCCTGACCCGTACAGAAACTGCAAGATATCAGTGAATAGTAAAGTGGTTACAGGACTGGTTGACACTACGGGGTCCCTGAGGCGATCCAGATCAGGGATCCTGGAGGTTGTCAGATCCTTCTACTCGCACCTCTTGGGGAAGAGGGATCTTGATTGGGATGAGATGTCGGCTTTCCTGGCTGAAGCTGTCCCCGAACCAGGGGTAGACCCCTCTCTTGACGTTTTGACAGAAATGATCAGGAAAGAGGAAGTTCAGTTGGCGATTGAAGGGCTTGCCCCCAAAAAATCGCCTGGTCCAGATGGCTTAACATCTGAATTCTATAAGACCTTTAAGGACGTTTTGGTTCCCCTCTTGACTGAGGTATTCAATGAGTGTCTTTCCTCGGGCACTCTGCCGAAGTCAATGAGGAGGTCTGCTGTGATCATCTTGTCAAAGGGTAAGGACCCATCTTGCATTGAGAATTGGCGTCCCATAGCTCTTCTTAATGCAGACAGGAAGGTTCTGGCAAAGGTGCTGTTTAATCGGCTGGTGAAATTTGCACCCCGACTCCTTTCGGGGGCCCAGCATTGCTCTGTTCCAGGCCGCAGCACATTTAGTGCTGTGCTCTGTGTCTGAGAGGCAGTGGAGCAGGGTAGGGCTGGTCACTGGAAGGGGTACATGCTGTCACTGGTCCAGGCAAAAGCATTTGATCGAGTTAATCATGAGTACCTCTGGTCCGTCCTTCTGAGATATGGCCTGCCGGGGGGGTTTGTTGATTGGCTTAAGACCTTGTACAGTGGGGCAGAGAGTTTCCCGCTTGTGAATGGTTGGATTGGCAGCTCTTTTGAGGTTGGGTCCGGTGTCCGCCAGGGTTGTCCCTTGAGCCCGCTGTTGTACGTGTTTGCGATTGACCCTCTTCTTAGGAGGGTGGAGCGTGGACCGTTGGCCGGGATCGGGATGGACCAGGCGGCACCGAAAGCCACTCTGAGGGTGGTGGCGTATGCTGATGATGTCACTGTGTTTGTTTCCTCTCCTGAGGAGGCAGGGTGGCTGATGTCAGAGGTAGATCGCTACTCGGAGGCATCCGGGTCCAAAATCAACCAGGATAAGTGTGAGAGTCTCTGGCTGGGAGGAGGAGATCCTGGTTTTGATCTCCCGGACACCCTTCCAGGACCCAAAGTCTCTGCAAAAGTCCTTGGCATTTGGCCAGGGGGATTACCCCAAACAAAATTGGGACAGCAGGCTAGAGATCGCCACTCAGAAGGTGAACCAATGGAAGGGTTGGTCTTTGACCCTAAGGGAAAGGGTAAACCTGATCAAAACTTACCTGCTCCCTTTACTGATTTATCTGGGCAGTGTATGCATCTTGCCGGAATCTCTCTGGACTTGGGTCTACAGTTTGTTCTTCCAACTGTTATGGGGGAATAGACTGAACCTGGTCAAGAGGGAGGTTACTTACCGTACGAGGAGACTAGGAGGGTTGGGTATGGTCAACCCTGTGGTATTCCTTGTGGATAGGGTTGAGCGAAACGGGTCGAACATTTTCAAAAGTCGCCGACTTTTGGCTAAGTCGGGGTTTCATGAAACCCGATCCGACCCCTGTGCGGGGTCGGCCATGCGGTACGCGACTTTCGCGCCAAAGTCGCGTTTCAATGACGCGAAAAGCGCCATTTCTCAGCCAATGAAGGTAAACGCAGAGTGTGGGCAGCGTGATGACATAGGTCCTGGTCCCCACCATCTTAGAGAAGGGCATTGCAGTGATTGGCTTGCTGTCTGCGGCGTCACAGGGGCTATAAAGAGGCGTTCCCGCCGACCGCCATCTTACTGCTGCTGATCTGAGCTTAGGGAGAGGTTGCTGCCGCTTTGTCAGAAGCAGGGATAGCGTTAGGCAGGGTCCATTAACCACAAAACCGCTTGTGCTGCAGCGATTTGCACTGTCCAACACCACCCTCGGTGTGCAGGGACAGTGGAAGTTTTTTTTTTTTTTTTTCCCCTCAGCGCTGTAGCTCATTGGGCTGCCCTAGAAGGCTCCCTGATAGCTGCATTGCTGTGTGTACGCCGCTGTGCAAACCAACTGCTTTTTTCAAAGCACAAATCCTCTTGTTCCTTCCTTTCTGCACAGCTATCTTTTTTGTTTGTCCACACTTTTTATTTCATTTGTGCATCAGTCCACTCCTTATTGCTGCCTGCCATACCTGGCTGAGATTACTGCAGGCAGGGAGATAGTAGCTGCCTGCCATACCTGGCTGAGATTACTGCAGGCAGGGAGATAGTAATTGTAGGACATTCCCTGTTTTTTTTTTTTTTTTTGGTGGGAGATTAAGATTGGCAATTTGGCATTTCTGCTAGAGTGCCATCCCTGTGTGTGCCATCTCTCTCACATAGTGGGCCATAGAAAGCCTTTTCATTTTTCTGTATTTTTTTTTGTGGGGTGTATAAATTCTCCCTGATAAAAATACAGTGGGAGATTAATATTGGCCTTTGGGCTTGTGTGCCAGTCCTGAGTGTGCCATCTCTCTCACAAATAGTGGGCCATAGAAAGCCTATTTTATTTTTTTTTGGGTTTTATAAATTCTCCCTGAAAAAAAGGGAGATTAATATTGGCCTCTGGGCTTGTGTGCCAGTCCTGAGCGTGCCATCTGTGCCAGCCCTGAGCGTGCCATCTCTCTCACAAATAGTGGGCCATAGAAAGCCTATTTAATTTTTTTTTTGGTTTTATAAATTCTCCCTTAAAAAAAGGGAGATTAATATTGGCCTCTGGGCTTGTGTGCCAGTTGTGAGCGTGCCATCTGTGCCAGTCCTGAGCGTGCCATCTCTCTCACAAATAGTGGGCCATAGAAAGCCTATTTAATTTTTTTTTTGGTTTTATAAATTTTCCCTGAAAAAAGGGAGATTAATATTGGCCTCTGGGCTTGTGTGCCAGTTGTGAGCGTGCCATCTGTGCCAGCCCTGAGCGTGCCATCTCTCTCACAAATAGTGGGCCATAGAAAGCCTATTTAATTTTTTTTTTTGGTTTTATAAATTCTCCCTGAAAAAAAGGGAGATTAATATTGGCCTCTGGGGTTGTGTGCCAGTTGTGAGCGTGCCATCTGTGCCAGTCCTGAGCGTGCCATCTCTCTCACAAATAGTGGGCCATAGAAAGCCTATTTAATTTTTTTTTTGGTTTTATAAATTTTCCCTGAAAAAAGGGAGATTAATATTGGCCTCTGGGCTTGTGTGCCAGTTGTGAGCGTGCCATCTGTGCCAGTCCTGAGCGTGCCATCTCTCTCACAAATAGTGGGCCATAGAAAGCCTATTTTTTTTTTTTTTTGGGTTTTAGAAATTCTCCCTGAAAAAAAAAGGGAGATTAATATTGCCCTTTGGGCTTGTGTGCCAGTACTAAGCGTGCCATCTCTCTCTCTCTCTCAGTCAGTGGGCCATAGAACGCCTATTTTTGGTTTTATTTGTTTTCTAAATTCTCCCTGAAAAAATCATTTTATTTTATTTGGTTTCTAAATTCTTCCTGATAAAATCATATTTTTTTTATTATTTTTTTTTCTAAAGTCTCCCTGAAAAAAAAAACAAAAAAAAAAAAACAGTGGGAGATTAATATTGGCCTTTCTGCTTGTGTGCCAGTCTTGACTCCTGGGTGCGTCATCTCTCAGTCAGTGGGCCATAGAACGCCTATTTTTGGTTTTATTTGTTTTATAAATTCTCCCTGAAAAAATCATTTTATTTTATTTGGTTTCTAAATTCTTCCTGATAAAATCATATTTTTTTTATTATTTTTTTTTCTAAAGTCTCCCTGAAAAAAAAAAAAAAAAAAAACAACCAAAAAAAACAGTGGGAGATTAATATTGGCCTTTCTGCTTGTGTGCCAGTCTTGACTTCTGGGTGTGCCATCTCTCTCTCTCTCTCTCTCTCCAATTGTGGTCCATAGAAAGCCTATATTTTTTTTCCTTGATTTGGGTTCCAAAATCTACCAGAGAAAATAACTACATCAATCATTGGTAGAAAAATATTGGCCTCTGGGCTTGTGTGCCACTCCTGACTCCTGTGTGCGTCATCTCTCAGTCAGTGGGCCATAGAACGCCTATTTTTGTTTTTATTTGTTTTATAAATTCTCCCTGAAAAAATCATTTTATTTTATTTGGTTTCTAAATTCTTCCTGATAAAATCATATTTTTTTTATTATTTTTTTTTCTAAAGTCTCCCTGAAAAAAAACAAAAACAAACAAACAAAAAAAACAGTGGGAGATTAATATTGGCCTTTCTGCTTGTGTGCCAGTCTTGACTCCTGGGTGTGCCATCTCTCTCTCTCTCTCTCTCTCTCTCTCCAATTGTGGTCCATAGAAAGCCTATATTTTTTTTTCCTTGATTTGGGTTCCAAAATCTACCAGAGAAAATAACTCCATCAATCATTGGTAGAAAAATATTGGCCTCTGGGCTTGTGTGCCACTCCTGATTCCTGTGTGCGTCATCTCTCACTCAGTGGCCCATAGAAAGCATATAGTTTGTTACATTTGTTTTCTAAATTCTCCCTGCAAAAATCTATTTTTTTTTTTTTGGGGGGTTTCTAAAGTGTTCCTGAAAAAAATAAAAATAAAAAAAAAATAATAGTGTGACATTAATATTAACATTTGTGCTTCAGTGACAGTCCTGCGTGTGGGGCATCTCTCTAATTTGCAGCCACCAAAAAAAGAGTGTGTAACATTGGGCCTGATTTTCGCTGTGGTCTCACCAACCTGTAAAGGGGTAGCTAAATCATACTGAAGTTATAGCTCACCGTGTAAGTTGTGTGACTGCAACAAATAACGTTAGTTTGGTTACGTTTTTAAAACAATGAGGAAGTCTGGTGGAAGAGGTCGTGGCCGGGGGCGTTCATTGTCAGCTGGTAATGAGGGTAGTGGTAGTGGTGGAGCATCAGGTGGTCGTGGGGAAAAAAATATTGCACCTAAGTCTGGAGCTGTGGAGCCAGGTTCGTCGTCCGGCTACACAAGGCCTCGAACGCTCCCTTTTCTGGGATTAGGAAAACCGCTTTTAAAGCCGGAGCAGCAAGAGCAAGTTTTGGCTTATCTTGCTGACTCAGCCTCTAGCTCTTTTGCCTCCTCTCGTGAAACTGGTAAAAGTAAAAGCAGCGCGTCGTTAGTGGATGTTCACGGTCAGGGACAAGTCACTTCCTTGTCCTCTTCAGCAAAAACAACAACAGAGAAGAATGCAGCAGGCGACACAACGGGTTACTCCATGGAGCTCTTTACACATACCGTCCCTGGCTTAGAAAGTGAAGCAGTTAACAGTCCATGCCCATTACAAGTTGAATCTGACATGGAGTGCACTGACGCACAGCCACAGCCAGACTACTATGCTGGTCCTTTGACTCAGACCACAACATTGCCCTCGCAGGGTGCTGATCAAGAATCAGACCCTGATGAGACTATGTTGCCCCATCACGAACGCTATACCACCGAACGACACGGTGACACAGACGAAGTTGCGCAGGAGGTACAAGAAGAGTTATTAGATGACCCAGTTCTTGACCCCGATTGGCAGCCATTGGGGGAACAGGGTGCAGGCGGCAGCAGTTCTGAAGCAGAGGAGGAGGAGGGGCCGCAGCAGGCATCAACATCGCCACAGGTTCCATCTGCCGGGCCCGTATCTTGCCCAAAACGCGTGGCAAAGCCAAAACCTGGTGGAGGACAGCGTGGCCATCCGGTTAAAGCTCAGTCTGCAATGCCTGAAAAGGTATCCGATGCTAGAAAGAGTGCAGTCTGGCATTTTTTTAAACAACATCCAATTGATCAGCGCAAAGTCATCTGTCAAAAATGTTCTACTTCCTTAAGCAGAGGTCAGAATCTGAAAAGTCTCAATACTAGTTGCATGCATAGACATTTAACCACCATGCATTTGAAAGCTTGGACTAACTACCAAACGTCCCTTAAGGTTGTTGCACCCTCGGCCAATGAAGCTAGTCATCAACGCAACATCCCTTCCGGCAGTGTAGGACCACCATTTAGCGCACCACCTGCTGTATCTGTGCAGGTATCTTTGCCAGGCCAAAGCAGTCAGGGTCAGGGAATCACCAGTTTCGTAGTAGGAAACACTGCATCTAGGGCACCGGCGGCAACAATACCATCTCCCACCGTCTCTCAGTCTGCCATGTCCACCGGCACCCCCGCTAGTTCCACGATCTCCAGCTCTCCAGTCCAGCTCACCCTACATGAGACTATGGTTAGAAAAAGGAAATACTTAGCCTCGCATCCGCGTACACAGGGTTTGAACGCCCACATAGCTAGACTAATCTCGTTAGAGATGATGCCCTACCGGTTAGTTGAAAGCGAAGCTTTCAAAGACCTGATGGACTACGCTGTACCACGCTACGAGCTACCCAGTCGACACTTTTTTTCCAGAAAAGCCATCCCAGCCCTCCACCAGCATGTTAAAGAGCGCATCGTCCATGCACTCAGGCAATCTGTGAGCACAAAGGTGCACCTGACAACAGATGCATGGACCAGTAGGCATGGCCAGGGACGTTACGTGTCCATCACGGCACACTGGGTAAATGTGGTGGATTCAGGGTCCACAGGGGACAGCAAGTTTGGGACAGTTCTGCCTAGCCCACGGTCTAGTAAACAGTTGTCTGTAGCCGTTCGCACCCCCTCCTCCTCCTCCTCCTCCTCGTCCTCCTGCAGAAGCAAGAGCTCGTCCACAGACCGCAGTCGCACAAACACTCCATCCGCACCTGCCACTGTTGCACACCAGGTCTCCCATTATGGGGCAGCTACTGGCAAACGTCAGCAGGCTGTATTGGCTATGAAGTGTTTGGGCGACAATAGACACACCGCGGAAGTTCTGTCCGAGTTCTTGCAGCAAGAAACGCAGTCGTGGCTGGGCACTGTAGATCTTGAGGCAGGCAAGGTAGTGAGTGATAACGGAAGGAATTTCATGGCTGCCATCTCCCTTTCCCAACTGAAACACATTCCTTGCCTGGCTCACACCTTAAACCTGGTGGTGCAGTGCTTCCTGAAAAGTTATCCGGGGTTATCCGACCTGCTCCTCAAAGTGCGTGGACTTTGCGCACATATCCGCCGTTCGCCTGTACACTCCAGCCGTATGCAGACCTATCAGCGTTCTTTGAACCTTCCCCAGCATCGCCTAATCATAGACGTTGCAACAAGGTGGAACTCAACACTGCACATGCTTCAGAGACTGTGCGAACAGAGGCGGGCTGTTATGTTTTTGTGGGAGGATACACATACACGGGCAGGCAGTAGGATGGCAGACATGGAGTTGTCAGGTGTGCAGTGGTCGAAGATTCAAGACATGTGTCAAGTCCTTCAGTGTTTTGAGGAATGCACACGGCTGGTTAGTGCAGACAACGCCATAATAAGCATGAGCATCCCCCTAATGCGTCTGCTGATGCAAAGTTTGACGCACATAAAGGATCAGGCGTCTGCACCAGAGGAAGAGGAAAGCCTTGATGACAGTCAGCGATTGTCTGGTCAGGGCAGTGTACATGACGAGGTACCGGGCGAAGAGGAGGTGGAGGATGAGGAGGATGATGGGGATGAGTATATTTTTAATGAGGAAGCTTTCCCGGGGGCACGGGAAATTGGTGGCGTGGCAAGGCCGGGTTCTGGTTTTTTGAGGGACACAAGTGACGTAGATTTGCCTGCAACTGCCCCTCAACCAAGCACAACCGCAGATTTGACAACGGGAACTTTGGCCCACATGGCGGATTATGCCTTGCGTATCCTCAAAAGGGACACACGCATTACAAAAATGATGAACGATGACGATTACTGGTTGGCCTGCCTCCTTGATCCTCGCTATAAAGGCAAATTGCAAAATATTATGCCACATGAGAACTTGGAACTAATATTAGCAACAAAACAATCAACTCTTGTTGACCGTTTGCTTCTGGCATTCCCTGCACACAGCGCCCGTGATCGTTCTCACACGAGCTCCAGGGGCCAGCAGACCAGAGGTGTTAGAGGGGCAGAAATCAGAAGTGGCGTTGGCCAGAGGGGTTTTCTGACCAGGTTGTGGAGTGATTTTTCTATGACCGCAGACAGGACAGGTACTGCAGCATCAATTCAAAGTGACAGGAGACAACATTTGACCAGTATGGTTACAAACTATTTTTCATCCCTTATCGACGTTCTCCCTCAACAGTCATTCCCATTTGATTACTGGGCATCCAAATTAGACACCTGGCCAGAATTGGCAGAATATGCATTGCAGGAGCTTGCTTGCCCGGCAGCTAGTGTCCTATCAGAAAGAGTATTCAGTGCTGCAGGTTCAATACTAACAGAAAAAAGGACTCGTCTGGCTACCCAAAATGTAGATGATCTAACCTTCATTAAAATGAACCACAACTGGATTTCAAAATCTTTTGCCCCACCCTGCCCGGCTGACACCTAGCTTTCCTATGAAAAGGTCTTGCCTGTGGACTATTCTGAATGACTTTTCCAATCTCGTAATTTTCTTCACCTGATTGTCCAGCATACGACATGTTTCCACCTCACGAAATGGCCAAACTCCCCACACGGGGCCGTGCTATCGCCACTTTGCGCTTGGACCCTTGAGAGTGCTGTTTGTCTGAAGAGGTGGGTGTGGCCGCTTTTGGTCGACGGCACTGCCACTGGGTCCCTCCTAGTACAATAAAGTGTCTCTGGCAGTGGTGGTGCGCACCCAACGTCAGACACACCGTTGTAATATGAGGGGCCCTGTGCCTGTACCGCCGGCCACAAGACAGTTCCCCCCCCCAGCTCAAACAGTGCTCTACCACTAGCAAAATTATCTCTCACAGCTTCACCAATGTGTAGTCTAGGCGCTGACATCCTTCAATGCCTGGCACTGACAATACCATTGTTTTGACATTTTTGTTATGTTAGGCCTTCGAAGCCTGTCTGCGGTCCCTTCTTTCTACAACTACTACACTGACCAGGCCACTGCTGGCCGTGTTACCCTGGAACCAATTTAAAAGTGCCTACAGCCAGCCCAAGTTTGTAATGTTAGGCCTTGGAAGCCTGTCTGCGGTCACTCCTTCCACTAGACTTCCACTGACCAGACCACTGCTGCCCGTGTACCCCTGGAACCAATTTAAAAGTGCCTACAGCCAGCCCAAGTTTGTTATGTTAGGCCTTCGAAGCCTGTCTGCGGTCACTCCTTCCACTAGACTTCCACAGACCAGACCACTGCTGCCCGTGTACCCCTGGAACCAATTTAAAAGTGCCTACAGCCAGCCCAAGTTTGTTATGTTAGGCCTTCGAAGCCTGTCTGCGGTCACTCCTTCCACTAGACTTCCACAGACCAGACCACTGCTGCCCGTGTACCCCTGGAACCAATTTAAAAGTGCCTACAGCCAGCCCAAGTTTGTTATGTTAGGCCTTGTAAGCCTGTCTGCGGTCACTCCTTCCACTAGACTTCCACTGACCAGACCACTGCTGCCCGTGTACCCCTGGAACCAATTTAAAAGTGCCTACAGCCAGCCCAAGTTTGTTATGTTAGGCCTTGGAAGCCTGTCTGCGGTCACTCCTTCCACTAGACTTCCACTGACCAGACCACTGCTGCCCGTGTACCCCTGGAACCAATTTAAAAGTGCCTACAGCCAGCCCAAGTTTGTTATGTTAGGCCTTCGAAGCCTGTCTGCGGTCACTCCTTCCACTAGACTTCCACAGACCAGACCACTGCTGCCCGTGTACCCCTGGAACCAATTTAAAAGTGCCTACAGCCAGCCCAAGTTTGTTATGTTAGGCCTTGAAAGCCTGTCTGCGGTCACTCCTTCCACTAGACTTCCACTGACCATACACTGCTGCCCATGTACTCCTGGAACAAATTTAAAAGTGCCTACAGCCAGCCCAAGTTTGTTATGTTAGGCCTTCGAAGCCTGTCTGCGTCCCGTTCTTTCAACTACAACTACACTGACCAGGCCACTGATGGCCGTGTTCCCCTGGAACCAATTTTAACTTGCCTACAGCCAGCCCTATGTTATTATGTTAGGCCTTCGAAGCCTGTCTGCGTCCCGTTCTTTCAACTACAACTACACTGACCAGGCCACTGATGGCCGTGTTCCCCTGGAACCAATTTTAACTTGCCTACAGCCAGCCCAATGTTAGGCCTTTGATGCCTGTCTGCCGTCACTCCTTCCACTAGGCCTCCACTGACCTGTCTATTGCTGCCCGTGTACCCCTTGAACCAACATCATTAAATATAAAAAAAATTAATTTGATTATAAAAAATAAGATCGTGTTGAGATCTCAAATGCAGACATTTTAACAATCAAAACAAACACACAACAAATATCTGGAACTGTACTACAAAGGTCCAACAGCTACAATTTCTTTCTCCTGCAAGAAGTTAACTGAAAGTTTTTTGGAGTTGTTAACACAGATATGGCATCCACCGAGTGTTGTCCTGTCGCGTCTCCTTTAAATTATTTCCAATAAGATGTTAAACTATTAATTTAATAAAATCAATAATTAAAAAAATAATTGAGTAAGTCAAAAGCACATTGCAAATAAACATTAATTACAAATCAAGAAGCATGGCGCGTCCGAGGGTGAGTAGATACCGAATAAGAATATAATCACCCTCGGACGCGCAATGCTTATTTAAAACAGCCTTCCTTCCTAAGAATCAGCCCTTCCGTGGTGTAGAGAGAGGTTGTGTTACACTCCAAGGTGTTCCCCAGGTTGCCTTTCCTGAGCTTCGATCTTCCGGCTCTCGTTTAGTAGCTGTTGGAAACTACGCTGCATTAGGCCTACTAATTGTGTATGGGTGAAACAGTGGCGCATCTGCGGTCCCTCCTTCCACTAGGCCTCCACTGACCTGTCTACTGCGGCCCGTGTACCCCTTGAACCAACCTAATAAAATATTTAAAAAATTAATTTGATTATAAAAAATAAGATCGTGTTGAGATCTCAAATGCAGACATTTTAACAATCAAAACAAACACACAACAAATATCTGGAACTGTACTACAAAGGTCCAACAGCTACAATTTCTTTCTCCTGCAAGAAGTTAACTGAAAGTTTTTTGGAGTTGTTAACACAGATATGGCATCCACCGAGTGTTGTCCTGTCGCGTCTCCTTTAAATTATTTCCAATAAGATGTTAAACTATTAATTTAATAAAATCAATAATTAAAAAAATAATTGAGTAAGTCAAAAGCACATTGCAAATAAACATTAATTACAAATCAAGAAGCATGGCGCGTCCGAGGGTGAGTAGATACCGAATAAGAATATAATCACCCTCGGACGCGCAATGCTTATTTACAACAGCCTTCCTTCCTAAGAATCAGCCCTTTCGTGGTGTAGAGAGAGGTTGTGTTACACTCCAAGGTGTTCCCCGGGTTGCCTTTCATGAGCTTCGATCTTCCGGCTCTCGTTTAGTAGTTGGTGGAAACTACGCTGCATTAGGCCTACAAATTTGGTATGGGGTGTAGAGACAGGTTGTGTTACACTCCAAGGTTTTCACCAGGTTGCCTTTCCTGAGCTTCGATCTTCATGCTCTCGTTTAGTAGTTGTAGAAAAGTACGCTGCATTAGGCCTACAAAATGGGTATGGGGTGGAGAGAGATGGTGTGTTACACTCCAAGGTGTTCCCCAGGTTGCCTTTCCTGAGCTTCGATCTTTATGCTCTCGTTTAGTAGGTGTCGGAAAGTAGGCTGCATTAGGCCTAAAAAATGGGGAATGGGGTGGAGAGAGATGGTGTGTTACACTCCAAGGTGTTCCCCAGGTTTCCTTGCCATTGCTTCGGTCTTCCGACTCTCGTTTAGTAGTTGTAGAAAAGTACACTGCATTAGGCCTAAAAAATGGGTATGGGGTGGAGAGAGATGGTGTGTTACACTCCAAGGTGTTCCCCAGGTTGCCTTTCCTGAGCTTCGATCTTCATGCTCTCGTTTAGTAGGTGTCGGAAAGTAGGCTGCATTAGGCCTACAAATTGGGTATGGGGTGGAGAGAGATGGTGTGTTACACTCCAAGGTGTTCCCCAGGTTGCCTTTCCTGAGCTTCGATCTTCATGCTCTCGTTTAGTAGGTGTCGGAAAGTAGGCTGCATTAGGCCTACAAATTGGGTATGGGGTGGAGAGAGATGGTGTGTTACACTCCAAGGTGTTCCCCAGGTTTCCTTGCCATTGCTTCGGTCTTCCGACTCTCGTTTAGTAGTTGTAGAAAAGTACACAGCATTAGGCCTACAAAATGGGTATGGGGTGGAGAGAGATGGTGTGTTACACTCCAAGGTGTTCCCCAGGTTGCCTTTCCTGAGCTTCGATCTTCATGCTCTCGTTTAGTAGGTGTCGGAAAGTAGGCTGCATTAGGCCTAAAAAATGGGGAATGGGGTGGAGAGAGATGATGTGTTACACTCCAAGGTGTTCCCCAGGTTTCCTTGCCATTGCTTCGGTCTTCCGACTCTCGTTTAGTAGTTGTAGAAAAGTACACTGCATTAGGCCTAAAAAATGGGTATGGGGTGGAGAGAGATGGTGTGTTACACTCCAAGGTGTTCCCCAGGTTGCCTTTCCTGAACTTCGATCTTCATGCTCTCGTTTAGTAGGTGTCGGAAAGTAGGCTGCATTAGGCCTACAAATTGGGTATGGGGTGGAGAGAGATGGTGTGTTACACTCCAAGGTGTTCCCCAGGTTTCCTTGCCATTGCTTCGGTCTTCCGACTCTCGTTTAGTAGTTGTAGAAAAGTACACAGCATTAGGCCTACAAAATGGGTATGGGGTGGAGAGAGATGGTGTGTTACACTCCAAGGTGTTCCCCAGGTTGCCTTTCCTGAGCTTCTATCTTCAGGCTCTCATTAAATTGTGGTTAAATGGAACAACTGCATTTGGCGTACTAGTTGGTTTGGGGCCTACTATCGGTGTCTGCCACTCCTTGCTGTTCTCCTGGTTTCCTGTCCTGAAATTCCATTTTCAGCCTCTCGTTAAGTAGTTGTTAATGTTAGACTGCATTTGGCCTACTAGTTGGGTTGGGGCCTACTATCGGTGTCTGCCACTCCTTGCTGTTCTCCTCCACTGAACAAAGCTGTGCTGCCTGTTTACTACGGTTGCCAATTTTGAACTGCATTTCGACTACTTACTGATTTGGCCCTACTCTCTGTGTCAGCCTCTCATTCCAGTTGTCCTCCACTGCAATGCCCCCTGGTTATTCCTGTGTTACCAATTTTGAACTGCATTTAGCCCACTTTCTTCTTTGGGCCTATATCTGTGTTTCCACTTCATCGTGCCCATTGCCCAGCCAGTGATAGATGAGTCTGCTGGTACATTGACCCATAACGCAACATTCCCCGTGCACGCTACACAACAACATTGTGACCCTGCTGAAAGTCAGGTTGCTCTTCCCGCATACCATACCACCTTACACGGGGACAAAGAGGAAGGTGCAGATGAAAGTGCAGGTTCCTTCATCAGGTGGGGGGAGGAATACTAGTTGGCGACGTCACTGGCACAGGGCCTCTCATAGTACGCAAAAGTGTTGCTGCCGGTGGGAGGCGCCCCCGCCGTGCAAACACACCGCTGTACTTTGAGGGGCCCTGTGCCAGTGCCAATGCCAACGAGTGGGCCCCCCCTGCTTGCTCAGGTTCACAGCACTTGCAAAGTTGAAATACTTACCTCTCCCTGCTCCACTGCCGTGACGTGGTCCAGATTTCCTGGGCCCACTAATTACTTGAACCAGCCCTACCCCCCACAACTTTAGCCAAATGACCCCCAATTTCAAATGCCTTCCAATTATTATAAGGTAAATTACGCTTGACAAGCTTCATTAAGAAGAATGGATGGTTTTGACATTAAAATGGGTACTCTAGGTGTTTTCCTGGCCCCCACTCACTGCCGACTATGCTGCCCCATTGACTTGCATTGGGTTTCGTGTTTCGGTCGATCCCGACTTTACGTCATAATCGGCCGATTTCACTCGACCCGACTTTGGACATAGTCGGGTTTCGCAAAACCCGGCTCGACTCTAAAAAGGTCAAGGTCGCTCAACTCTACTTGTGGATACCTTCATTAAGATCAATATCGCAAACCTCTGGAAAGAGAGGGCTCCTCCGTGGGTATTCTCCTGTAGGGGATGGTTTCAGCCTTTCTTCCAGGAATGGGAGACAGGAGGGCAAGTGAAGGATCTTCGCACACCGCATGGACATCTTCTGGCTTACGCTACCTTGGTTCTGAAGGTAATTCGTTGGTGGGGTCTGGGAATGTGGGAGATCAGGACTCTGCCAAGGAAACTCCTTGACAATAGGGTTCTGTTGACCCATTTCCAGAGGCCTCTGGCGCTCAGGGACTGCCCAAGTCGGGATCTTGGGGTGGGTTTGCATCTTTTGAATTCTATCAGGATCCCCTCGAAGTTTTGGGACTTGGCTTGGCGTTGCTTCCATGGGAAACTGTGTGAGGGACAATCTGAAGTGTAGGAGCTCCGAGGACAGGAATTGTCCTCGGGAGCATTGTGGTACCTTGCTGGAAAGCATGGACCACTTCCTGCTTCATTGTCCCTTCAACACAGAGGTGTACAACAGGGTGGGCGCCTTCATTGGCTGGTCTCGGCTGGCCGGTCTCTCCTATGCGGAATGGGCCTATGGAGCATTCGGAGACCTTGGTGGTCGGGACCGCTGCACCTTATTTCTAGTTAGCGCAGTGGTTAGGTATCACACGTGGAACGCAAGCTGCTTAGTATCGACGCAACGAAAAATCCTCCCAGTGGAAGATGTGTTTAGGACCATACTCGGTGACCTGGTGAAGGTGCGCTCTCTGGAGTATGGGAGACTGCGCACACGGAGGGCCGCTCTCCTCTGGAGGGGTTTTTCTTTTAGTGTGCCCTAGTCTGGTCATCTCCTTTCCTGGTGGTGGGCTGCTGCTGACACTGTAGATTTTTGTTTTGTTTGATCATTATACAGTGATGTAGGGCTGCAGGCGCCGAACTTGGGCTTCGTGATTTGTAATTATTGTGGTGTGTGCTGCTGTATATAATGTATATATTGTATATAGGGATATAGAATTGGGTGTAGGTGTTAGGTTGGGTGGTGGGAAAAGGGGGGAGGTGGGATTATCTTGTGGGACTATAGGACACTGGGTTGTTTGGGGGAAAACTGGCACTGCCTGACCTGGCCTATGGACGTTGGACATGGACTGAGGCATGAGACGCAGGGCCAGCTCTCGGGTCAGTGCGGGGGGTTGGGAATGAAGGTTAGCTTAGTATTGTATATATTTGTAGTTATTTTATTTAAAAAAAAAAAAAAAGTTCATGTATATAGTTTGTTTGGCATTGTTTATTTTATTTGTTATTATTATTTTTGTTTGGTGACCGGACCAGAAGGTCAAAGTAGTTATTATTCTGTATATACTGTATAATATGTGTGAGAGGAGAGAATGAGCGGCTGGACCAGTGTTCAGTATACTGTTTATTTTCTGGCTAATATTTTTGTTATGTTTTCTGCTATTATTATTGTTATGTTTTTCATTTTTATAATAAAAGATCTACAGGAGGTAACTCAGGATCAGTAATGTAATGTATGTACACAGTGACTGCACCAGCAGAATAGTGAGTGCAGCTCTGGGGTATAATACAGGATATAACTCAGGATCAGTAATGTAATGTATGTACACACAGTGACTGCACCAGCAGAATAGTGAGTGCAGCTCTTGAGTATAATTATTATTATTATTATTTTTTATTATTATAGCACCATTTATTCCATAGCGCTTTACATGTGAGGAGGGGTATACATAATAAAAACAGGTACAATAATCTTAAACAATACAAGTCATAACTGGTACAGGAGGAGTGAGGACCCTGCCCGCGAGGGCTCACAATCTACAAGGGATGGGTGAGGATACAGTAGGCGAGGATAGAGCTGGTCATGCAGCGGTTTGGTCAATCGGTAGTGTGATGCAGTGACCCCTGTAACAGGTAGGGGGCGCTGCATGGTCTCCCCAGTATGCGCACAGAGGTGTATTGAGGCCGTGAGAGTGCATGGGAATCACAGACATGGATGTGATGATGTGACAAAGTCTGGCATTGTGGTGAATGGCCGATATATGTGTCGCAGAGGAGGGGACTCTGCGCTGCCAGCCTAAAGCGATATGGTATTCTGGGACCTGTAGTCCTACAAGTATAGTGTTGTATAATAGTCATGGGAGGTTTGGCAGGGCTAGTTATGTGAGATGGGCGGGAAAAACTAGCCACACACCCACACTCCCACCCAGGGGAGTTGTTCAAGGTATATAATGTGACCAGGGTGTGGGTCACATGGAGTGCCTGTGTATGGTCGCTGTGGGTGACCTGTGTGAGCCTGTGTTGGAAGACCTGGGAGGAGGCTTCCTGAATTGCACATGGTGGGGCTTCAGACCTGGTGGCCTGGGTATTGGACGGTCCCGGCTGGGGATGGACGTCCTGAATAGTACCCGGACTGGCCACCTGTGTGATCCTGTGTAACCTGGGTGTTGGGAGGTCCTGGGAGTAGGACCGGATCCCTGAATAGCATGAGGTGAGGACCGGCATCTGCAGAGCCAGTGACAGCTACTGTGTGGGGAAGCTACAGTCCTTCGGTGGGTCTGGACTGACTAATGTGTGCCGACCAGGCAAGTTGGTGATCCCCGTGAGGCAGCTTTCCCCAAGAGAGAGGACTGACAAGGAGTCAGCAGGTGGAGCAGGAGCTCCCAGAAGGTACCATAGTCTGTTGGTGCTAATTGCTTGCTATGGTATATGAACTGTGTGGTAACCCACGGCAACTGGTCAGAGGAGGACCAGCGTGATTAGTTGCTGCAACCTGTGTGATATGAACTGTGCGGTAACCCACGGCAACTGGTCAGAGGAGGACCAGCGTGTTTAGTTGCTGCAACCTGTGTGATATGAACTGTGTGGTAACCCACGGCAACTGGTCAGAGGAGGACCAGCGTGTTTAGTTGCTGCAACCTGTGTGATATGAACTGTGTGGTAACCCACGGCAACTGGTCAGAGGAGGACCAGCGTGTTTAGTTGCCGCAGACTTAATGTGATATCCTGATGGAATGTGTAATGGACTGTTCCTGATACGGTTTATGAATCTTTAATAAACCAAAGTGACTGTTTTTATGAAGAGGTAAGCTATAGGCTGGACCACGGTGAGTCATTGGACGTGGTATATCTCGATTTTTCCAAAGCGTTTGATACCGTGCTGCACAAGAGGTTGGTACACAAAATGAGAATGCTTGGTCTGGGGGAAAATGTGTGTAAATGGGTTAGTAACTGGCTTAGTGATAGAAAGCAGAGGGTGGTTATAAATGGTATAGTCTCTAACTGGGTCGCTGTGACCAGTGGGGTACCGCAGGGGTCAGTATTGGGACCTGTTCTCTTCAACATATTCATTAATGATCTGGTAGAAGGTTTACACAGTAAAATATCGATATTTGCAGATGATACAAAACTATGTAAAGCAGTTAATACAAGAGAAGATAGTATTCTGCTACAGATGGATCTGGATAAGTTGGAAACTTGGGCTGAAAGGTGGCAGATGAGGTTTAACAATGATAAATGTAAGGTTATACACATGGGAAGAAGGAATCAATATCACCATTACACACTGAACGGGAAACCACTGGGTAAATCTGACAGGGAGAAGGACTTGGGGATCCTAGTTAATGATAAACTTACCTGGAGCAGCCAGTGCCAGGCAGCAGCTGCCAAGGCAAACAGGATCATGGGGTGCATTAAAAGAGGTCTGAATACACATGATGAGAGCATTATACTGCCTCTGTACAAATCCCTAGTTAGACCGCACATGGAGTACTGTGTCCAGTTTTGGGCACCGGTGCTCAGGAAGGATATAATGGAACTAGAGAGAGTACAAAGGAGGGCAACAAAATTAATAAAGGGGATGGGAGAACTACAATACCCAGATAGATTAGCGAAATTAGGATTATTTAGTCTAGAAAAAAGACGACTGAGGGGCGATCTAATAACCATGTATAAGTATATAAGGGGACAATACAAATATCTCGCTGAGGATCTGTTTATACCAAGGAAGGTGACGGGCACAAGGGGGCATTCTTTGCGTCTGGAGGAGAGAAGGTTTTTCCACCAACATAGAAGAGGATTCTTTACTGTTAGGGCAGTGAGAATCTGGAATTGCTTGCCTGAGGAGGTGGTGATGGCGAACTCAGTCGAGGGGTTCAAGAGAGGCCTGGATGTCTTCCTGGAGCAGAACAATATTGTATCATACAATTATTAGGTTCTGTAGAAGGACGTAGATCTGGATATTTATTATGATGGAATATAGGCTGAACTGGATAGACAAATGTCTTTTTTCGGCCTTACTAACTATGTTACTATGTTACTATGTTTTGTTTGAAAAAACCGTGTACGTTAATCCCGTGCCAAGCGGGTGTCCCCCAATACACTCTGTGAGAGCAATCTTACATATGGCGTTCGAATGCGGGCAACGTTCCAGGTGGCACGTTCAGTGTTAATTGCTGTGGCTCGGCGGGTCCACGAAGGTGACAAGCGGCTTGCTGTGGATCGGCAGGTCCACGAAGTTTGCGGTGGAGCCTTGTGGAGCGTAGCTGCAGTTGCAGCAAGAGGTTCCGCAGCAGCCGGAGCTGCAGTGGCAGTGGCTTGTCGTCGGCAGCCGGAGGTGCCGGTTATATGTGACTACAGCAGGAGCTGTGGCAGTACCAGCAGGAGCTGTGGCAGTCCCAGTACCAGCAGGAGCTGGTGAAGTGACATATAAAAAGGAAAACAAATTTTTTTTTTCCCTCTTTCCTCCCAGATCGTGCATACTCTTAAAGGGCCAGTACAAGCCCAGAGACATAGTCGTGTACTGTGCCAACTGGGGCCTGAGTGCCGTGGGGGAGTCCACGGGGTGTCCCCAGGGAAGGGGTGGTATCCCTAAAAGTGGGCGGGGACCCAAACGGGGATGGTTCTCTAAAAGGGGGCGGAGTCCCAAAAAGGGGCGGTAACCCGAAGAGGGGTAGGAGCCCAAAAAGAGGTGGAATCTCGGGAAATGGTAGTTTCCCAAAAGGGGGCGGAGCGTCCCAAAGATGTACTGCAGACAAATTGGTGCCCAGGGCGAGTAAGTTATGTGTGTCCGGTATGCGGTGTGAACTATCCACCTGGTGAAAGTTTACGGGGGGGTGCCCTGCGGATGCATGAGATGGAAATGTGCGGACTGGTCGATTCTAGGAGCCCCGTGACTCTAGTGAGGGTAGCACCTGATGAATTTGAAATACCCGGTGGGAAGGTCACGGTCACCTGCATCCATGGGTACACTAGGAGCTATCCAGTGGCCAGGGTGGTCCTAGAGACAGCCAAGGATAGTGCAATCCATGATGTGGCCATAGTCTCAACCTTACCCTGCCCAGTAATAATTGGCCTGGGACTCTAGGTTGTTCACAGAATTATGGGAGAAGGGAGCTTCTTTACAACAGGAGAATGGAGAGCTCTCAGCTGGTGGGGTTGCATACCTTAAAGCATTTATATCTCCCAAAGTTGGTGGGTCAGACGACAACTTACGGACATGTCACCTGATGGGTACCCCAAGTTGTCTTTAGGTGACGTGGTTAATAAAGCCTGTGAAGCTGACACCCGGTTAAAGAGAGACTTGAGGGTTCACCGTGTTGTGGGGTGTGAGACAGACGGTGGTGGTGACTCCCATTCAGATTATGACGCCAGTAAGGCCGGCTCAGGTACAAATGGCAAGTCTACCTCCCGTCGCCGGAGACGGAAAAAAGGCAAAGGAGCTGAATCAGTTTCACCTTGTGAAGGTTTGACGGAAGATGGTGAAGGCTCCAGAAAACCTGGTGCTGAGGACTTGTAGTGTCTGAGGTACTTTAAAGTCCCAGGGAAAATTGACGAACCTAAAGATGTCACTGGAGACGCAAGAGAGGGCTGACGCTGACAGTGCAAAGTCTGAGGGTGCAGAAGTGGAGGAGGCCACCAAAGAAGTGGTGCCTGAAGTGGATACCTCCTCAAGTGACGCATGCTCCACCAATCCGGAGGATGGGAGAAGCGAGATAGAGCTGCTCAAAGAGTCTCTCGTACAAGAAAGAGTTCTGAGACAAGCGGTTGTGCACAGAGTGGACGAGCTGGAGAGGGAAGTCTCTGAACTCAGAGGTCACCTGTCAACGTGGCTAAGTGTGAATAAGGCCTTAAGGGAAAATGTGGAAGTGATCAGAGAAGCATTAAGAGGTCTTTCGCAAGAGGAGAAAGTGGTGGTCGCAGACTTACCGTGCTGGTACCAGAGTGGTAACGAGGTGAAGCTGCTAATGCCCATCTTGGCGAAGGCTCAAGCAGAAGAAAAGACTGAGGAAGAATTTGTGCTAAAAACGTAACAAGACAGTCACCCGGTCGTGGCAGATGTCCGTGAAGAAGAGTACAAAGGAGGGCAACAAAATTAATAAAGGGGATGGGAGAACTACAATACCCAGATAGATTAGCGAAATTAGGATTATTTAGTCTAGAAAAAAGACGACTGAGGGGCGATCTAATAACCATGTATAAGTATATAAGGGGACAATACAAATATCTCGCTGAGGATCTGTTTATACCAAGGAAGGTGACGGGCACAAGGGGGCATTCTTTGCATCTGGAGGAGAGAAGGTTTTTCCACCAACATAGAAGAGGATTCTTTACTGTTAGGGCAGTGAGAATCTGGAATTGCTTGCCTGAGGAGGTGGTGATGGCGAACTCAGTCGAGGGGTTCAAGAGAGGCCTGGATGTCTTCCTGGAGCAGAACAATATTGTATCATACAATTATTAGGTTCTGTAGAAGGACGTAGATCTGGGTATTTATTATGATGGAATATAGGCTGAACTGGATAGACAAATGTCTTTTTTCGGCCTTACTAACTATGTTACTATGTTACTAAGATGAGACCCCGCTTTTCAAGAGCATTATAGAAGTATCCAAAGACATGCGAGAAGCGTGCTCCAGGAAGGGTGTGCATGAGGCCTTTAGAAAGGCAGTAGAGGCGTGTAGTGTGCACTGGGTGCCTGAGACTCAGCAATTGGTCATACTGTCGACTAAGGAAGTCACAGTGAAGCGGGTGGCTGTCCTGAGGGATATGCACATACACTGCCTCCGTACAAAACAGAGGATCATTTTGAAGAATGATGAAGCCGTTCGATGTTTGGAGCTTGAAAGGAAAGCTCTTAGTCGGCTGGGCTTAGTGGAAGACACAGTCCAAGTACCCAAAGCTCTGGTGGCGAAAGTCATTGGGAAACTTGGGAGAGTGATGCAGGAGATGGTGGATAAATCCGGTCTGAAGAGACTGAGGATACCGGCTGATGACGAGGTCCAGGTCATGGGTGAAGATGGGATGGTTCCTTTCCTGGTTGTCGGTTCCAGAGAGAGTCTTAGGAACATCCGCATGCTCCTGGAATATCGCATGGCATACCTAAGGGAGGTGGAGCAGCTGAGACTTGAGAGACGGCAAGTTAATAAACAGCTGCCAGAAAGGCGAAGAAGATGGCGGCCACTTTCGACCCGAAATGTGGACAAACAAAGGGGTGGGAGTACCCAGTTGGGTGAAAGATGCTGTGCCTCCTCAGATAGCTCAGGGCTGAGTGACTTATGGGGGAGACCCGGTAGCGGACGTGTTGACAAAGAGTCAGTCCAGACAGGTCATATGGGTGCAAGGGGATTGCGACGCCAGATTGACCGTGATGCCCAAACCCGACTGAGAGGGCCCTCTCGACTAGTAGGCCAAGGTGACTTGGGTACCCGGTCTCGAGGCCCCTGGGTTAAGACAAATGTTCAACCCCAGAAGTTTGAACAGAGGGGGGGGAGGTGGTATGTGATGCAGTGACCCCTGTAACAGGTAGGGGGCGCTGTATGGTCTCCCCAGTATGCGCACAGAGGTGTATTGAGGCCGTGAGAGTGCATGGGAATCACAGGCATGGATGTGATGATGTGACAAAGTCCGGCATTGTGGTGAATGGCCGATATGTGTCGTAGAGGAGGGGACTCTGCGCTGCCAGCCTGAAGCGATATGGTGCTCTGGGACCTGTAGTCCTACTAGTATAGTGTTGTATAATAGTCATGGGAGGTTTGGCAGGGCTAGTTATGTGAGATGGGCGGGACAAACTAGCCACACACCCACACTCCCACCCAGGGGAGTGGTTCAAGGTATATAATGTGACCAGGGTGTGGGTCACATGGAGTGCCTGTGTATGGTCGCTGTGAGTGACCTGTGTGAGCCTGTGTTGGAAGACCTGGGGGGAGGCTTCCTGAATAGCACATGGTGGGGCTTCAGACCTGGTGGCCTGGGTATTGGACGGTCCCGGCTGGAGATGGACGTCCTGAATTGTACCCGGACTGGCCACCTGTGTGGTCCTGAGTAACCTGGGTGTTGGGAGGTCCTGGGAGTAGGACCGGATCCCTGAATAGCATGAGGTGAGGTCCGGGATCTGCAGAGCCAGTGTCAGCTACTGTGTGGGGAAGCTACAGTCCTTTGGTGGGTCTGGACTGACTAATGTGTGCTGACCAGGCAAGTTGGTGATCCCCGTTTGGCAGCTTTCCCAGAAGAGTGAGGACTGACAAGGAGTCAGCAGGTGGAGCAGGAGCTCCCCGAAGGTACCGTAGTCTGTAGGTGCTAATTGCTTGCTATGGTATATGAACTGTGTGGTAACCCACGGCAACTGGTCAGAGGAGGACCAGCGTGATTAGTTGCCGCAGACTTAATGTGATATCCTGATGGAATCTGTTCCTGATACGGTTTATGAATCTTTAATAAACCAAAGTGACTGTTTTGTTTGAAAAAACCGTGCCCGTGTACGTTAATCCCGTGCCAAGCGAGTGTTCCCCAATACACTCTGTGAGAGCAATCTTACAGTAGTTACTGCAGGTTGTAGGCTTGTCGGAAGAGGTGGGTCTTCAGGCTCTGTTTGAAGGTTTCGATGGTAGGTGAGAGTCTGATGTGTTGTGGTAGAGGGTTCCAGAGTAGGGGTGATACGCGAGAGAAATCTTGTATACGATTGTGGGAAGAGGAGATAAGAAGGGAGTAGAGAAGGAAATCTTGTGAGGATCGGAGGTTGTGTGCAGGTAAGTACCGGGAGACGAGGTCACAGATGTATGGAGGAGACAGGTTGTGGATGGCTTTGTATGTCATGGTTAGGGTTTTGCACTGGAGTCTCTGGGCAATGGGGAGCCAGTGCAGGGATTGACAGAGAGGAGAAGCTGGGGAATAGCGGGGGGACAGGTGGATTAGTCGGGCAGCAGAGTTTACAATAGATTGGAGGGGTGCGAGAGTGTTAGAGGGGAGGCCACAGAGCAGGAGGCTGCAGTAGTCAAGGCGAGAGATGATGAGGGCATGGACTAGGGTTTTTGCAGATACTTGGTTGAGGAATGAACGGATTTGTGAAATATTTTTGAGTTGAAGTCGGCAGGAAGTGGAAAGGGCTTGGATATGTGGTTTGAAGGAGAGATCAGCGTCAAGGATTACCCCGAGGCAGCGAGCTTGTGGGACTGGGGAGAGTGGGCAGCCATTTACTGTAATGGATAGGTTTGTTGGGGGGTCACGTGAGATGGGGGAAAGCACCCAGAATATGTTGTGCAGTTATATGTATGTATAATAGGTTCCATGCGAGATGCATGTCCCTAATGCATCAGCCCACAGGCTGCGCCCCTGGGCAGAGGGGACACGATATTCCCCTTTTGTCCGCCCCCCACCTTTGTAATTCCCACAGTAAATATCGGCAGGCTCCGGCCACCATTGGGAGGGAGGGAGAAGGGAAGATGTTATTACCCCGGGCAGCCTAGAAAGTGCTTCAAATGTGGTGGGAAAGGTCATCTGGCCAATGCCTGTACTGTGGTGAAGTGCAGCCTGTGTGGGGATATCGGCCATGTCGCTGCGGATTGCCGAGATGTTAGGTGCAACCTCTGCGGTAAGATGGGCCGCCCTCACAGGGACTGTCCAAACGCTTGGCATAATATCTGCAGAGTCTTCCCTGATGAGGCTGTACTGGCAGGGGCAGAGGCTCAGGAGGATGAGGATGTGGTGGCGGGGGCGCATGAGGGGGAGGATTTAATGTCAAGAGAGATGGTAACCAGCCAAGATGCCCATCAAGAATCCACTCATGTAACACCAGAGAAGCAGGGTATAGAGGGTGCATAGGGGAATATGGAGGTCGCTCCTCAGGTCCAGCAGCCTCAGGTAGCCCCCCCTTCAGGATCACTGTCTGTATCTGATGACTGGAACGTTAATCACAATAAAAGGAAGAAAAAGAACACATCCTCCAATAAATCTGAGGCAGAATATGACACCGGTCAGAGTGCTACTAAGAAGGTTCCGAATTCTGCAGGACTGATGGTTGTGTCCAACAAGTATGGAGTTTTATCTGAGTCTAATGATGACGATTATGAGACAGAGTTGAGGAAAGTTGATGCAGAGTGTGACAGGGACATAGAGAACCACTCTCCGTCAAAGCGGAAGCCTTTATCTGTAGACCCTCAGGTAGAGTCTGACATGGACACCACTGGTGGACAGAACATCCCTGACTCATGATGATGGCAGTTACTTTGCTCCTTCTCTATTGTGTTGTGATGGCGGGGTTCTCATTAACACTGACCTCAAGTAATGTCAATAGTATTAAGGCAAGGAAGACGAGACATGTGGTGTATGAACATCTCACACATCTGGACACCGATGTCTTTTTCCTGCAGGAGACACGACTGACATCTCTGGGGCTTATGAGAGAGGCTGAGAGGGAATGGCGGTGCGGTCCTTCTTTCTGGTCACTGGCTGTGGAGCCTTACACCGGAGTCGCTGTCCTGTTTAACACCAATGATGTGACTGTGCATAGGATGACGGAGGTGGTCATGGGAAGATGTTTGGTCCTGGAAGTCACTATTCATGGTATGCGACTCCGGCTTATTAACATCTATGGGCCACAGACAGTGAGTGACAGGCTTAACGTTATTAAACAGCTGAATCCTATCTAGATGAAGCTGGATAAGGGAGTAGGGTTGACTTCTATGACAACATGACTGACTGGTGGGAGGGCGTCAAGGAGGATATCAGATCCCTCTTAAAAAGACTGTCAGTTAATAAAGGGAGGAATAATTACAGCCAGGACCTAAAGCTGCGTAAAGAATTGGAGTCACTATATTCGGCGGGCGGGGATGACAAAGTGAAGATCGAACGACTGAAATCTGGGGCCCCTCATCCCTTTGAGAATTGCAGGGAGAAGGTAGTCAAAAAAATGGTCACGGGTCTCACTGACTTCCAGGGTGTATTGCAGGATTCACGGGAGGGTATCCTGGAGGTTGTGAGATCTTACTATGCTGACTTGTTTCAGAGGAAAGTTTTGGATATAGATAAGATGACTCAATTCTTGGAGGCAACTCTTGCGCCTGATACTAATGATCTGGACTTTTCTCCTTTGACAGCGGAGTTAACGGTGGAGGAAGTTAAGGAGGCTATTGATAAATTACATCTGAAGAAGGCACCAGGTCCCGATGGCATAACAGCAGAATTTTATAGGAAATTCATAGACCTCCTGGCTCCAATCCTCGTGGATGTGTATAAAAGTTGTCTAGAAAATCACCTGATGCCTCCATCCATGAGAGTGTCCTCGTTGATTCTGCTGTCTAAAGGTAAAGAGCCGAGCGACATCAAGAACTGGAGGCCGATTGCCCTCTTGAATGTGGACAGGAAGATTCTAGCAAAGATCCTGTTTTCTAGATTAGTCTGTTTCTCCCCAGCACTGTTGGCAGGCTCTCAGTTTGGCACAGTAAGGTCGGCGTCACACTGGCGTATTGCATCCGATGCAAGATCATCGGATGCGATATGCTAATGACACTCGGCTCCTGTTCGCAGCAGAGCAGGAGCCGAGTGTCATGCGTCTGTGCTCCGATTCTCTCGCACAGGGAGGATCGGAGCACAGCTGCGGAGGAGGCGGAGAAATGAATTTCTCCATCTCCTTCATTGCTGGGGTCCGCTTATAGCGCACATCACTCGGATGATATCCAAGTGGTGTGCGTTGCCTCACTCGCACCCATAGGCTTATATGGGTGCGAGTGAGCTGAGAGTTTTCCTCGGCCCGAGACAATCGCAGCATGCTGCGATTGTCTCGGACCGAGGAAAACGGCCGACAAAAAGTTGGCTGGTGGGAGCTGCCCCATAGCTTAACATTGATTTTTTTTTATCGCATTGCACTCGGCCGTTTAAAACGCCAGTGTGACGTCGGCCTAAAAGGGCGGAACATCTCAGGAGCAGTCATCTCGATACAGGAGATGTTTAAGAGATGTAAAGCTCTGCCGTGTGGGAAATATATTGTTAGTCTGGACCAGGCGAAAGCCTTTGACAGGGTTGATCATGACTATCTGTGGGCCACTTTGTCAAAGTATGGTATTGTGTGACAGCTCTCCAGCGACCAAACAGCGACGCTGCAGCGTGTCATGATTCCAATGGCAGGGAATCACAAAAGGACAAGCACCAACGAGCTCTAGGGTGATGGAACCTGAGCTGACCGCGACCCTAAACCTGAACACACAAATAACAATAGCCGGGGAACGTGCCTACGTTGATCCTAGACGTCTCGCACCAGCCGAAGATCTAACTTCCCCTATTAGAAGAAACACAGACCTCTCTTGCCTCCAGAGAAACTCCCCACAGAAATAGCAGCCCCCCACATGTAATAACAGTGAAATGAGAGGAAGGCACATACACAGTATGAAAACAGATTCAGCAAAATGAGGCCCGCTAAAACTAGATAGCAGAGGATACAAAAGTAAACTGTGCGGTCAGCAAAAAACCCTTCAAAAAACCATCCTGTAATTACTTGAACTCATGTGCCAACTCATGGAACATGAGGAGCAATTACAGCCCGCTAGAGCAACCAGCAGCAAAGAAACACGTCAATGCAAGCTGGACAAGACAAAAATAAAGCAAACGTGGAACAAGAAAATCAAAAACTTAGCTTGTCCTGAAGATTACTGAGGCCAGAAGCTGAGGTAACAAAACACTCTGATAGCCTTGCTAGCCGGCCAGGAAATGACAAGAAGGCCCGGTTAAATAGGAAACTCCCAAATCCTAATAGAACAGGTGGACACCAGAGACAGCAGAACACAAATCACCCAGTACCATCAGAAACCACCAGAGGGAGCCCAAAAACAGAACTCACAACAGTACCCCCCCTTGAGGAGGGATCACCGAACCCTCACGAGAACCACCAGGGCGACAAGGATGAGCCCTATGAAAAGCGCGGACCAAATCATCAGCATGAACATCAGAGGCAACCACCCAAGAATTATCTTCCTGACCATAACCCTTCCACTTGACCAAATATTGGAGTTTCCGTCTGGAAACACGAGAATCCAAGATCTTCTCCACAACATACTCCACTTTTCCCTCCACCAGCACCGGAGCAGGAGGCTCAAGCGAAGGAACAACAGGTACCTCATACCTCCGCAACAACGACCGATGGAACACATTATGAATAGCAAACGATGCCAGGAGATCCAAACGAAACGACACAGGGTTAAGAATTTCCAAGATCCTATAAGGACCGATGAACCGAGGCTTGAACTTAGGAGAAGAGACCTTCATAGGAACAAAACGAGAAGACAACCACACCAAGTCCCCAACACGAAGTCGAGGGCCCACGCGGCGACGGCGATTAGCAAACTGCTGAGCCTTCTCCTGGGACAACTTCAAATTGTCCACCACATGACTCCAAATCTGATGCAACCTATCCACCACCATGTCCACTCCAGGACAATCAGAAGGCTCCACCTGACCAGAGGAAAAACGAGGATGAAACCCCGAATTACAAAAGAAAGGAGAAACCAAGGTAGCAGAACTAGCCCGATTATTAAGGGCAAACTCGGCCAGCGGCAAAAAGGTAACCCAGTCATCCTGATCAGCAGAAACAAAACACCTCAAATAAGTTTCCAAGGTCTGATTAGTTCGCTCCGTCTGGCCATTCGTCTGAGGGTGGAATGCAGACGAAAAGGACAAATCAATGCCCATCTTAGCACAGAACGTCCGCCAAAATCTAGACACAAACTGGGATCCCCTGTCAGAAACGATGTTCTCCGGAATCCCATGCAAACGAACCACGTTCTGAAAAAACAGAGGGACCAACTCAGAGGAGGAAGGCAACTTAGGCAAGGGTACAAGATGAACCATTTTAGAAAAGCGGTCACACACAACCCAGATGACGGACATTTTTTGAGAGACAGGGAGATCCGAAATAAAGTCCATGGAAATGTGCATCCAAGGCCTCTTCGGGATAGGCAAAGGTGACAACAATCCACTGGCTCGAGAACAGCAAGGCTTAGCCCGAGCACAAACCTCACAAGACTGCACAAAAGAACGCACATCCCTCAACAAGGAAGGCCACCAAAAAGACCTGGCCACCAAGTCTCTAGTACCAAATATTCCAGGATGACCTGCCAACGCAGAAGAATGGACCTCGGAGATGACTCTACTGGTCCAACTATCCGGAACAAACAGTCTCTCAGGCGGACAACGATCAGGTTTACCCGCCTGAAACTCCTGCAAAGCACGTCGCAATCTGGGAAGACAGCCGACAAAATCACCCCATCCCTAAGGATACCAGTGGGCTCAGAATTTCCAGGGGAGTCAGGCACAAAACTCCTAGAAAGAGCATCCGCCTTCACATTCTTTGAACCTGGCAGGTATGAAACCACAAAATTGAAACGAGAGAAAAACAGTGACCAACGAGCCTGTCTAGGATTCAGACGCCTGGCAGACTCAAGGTAAATCAGATTTTTGTGATCAGTCAAGACCACCACACGATGTCTAGCACCCTCCAGCCAATGACGCCACTCCTCAAATGCCCACTTCATGGCCAAAAGTTCCCGATTACCCACATCATAATTCCGCTCAGCGGGCGAAAATTTTCTAGAGAAGAACGCACATGGCTTCATCACCGAGCAATCGGAGCTTCTCTGTGACAAAACCGCCCCCGCTCCAATCTCGGAAGCATCAACCTCAACTTGGAAAGGAAGCGAAACATCAGGCTGACGCAATACAGGAGCAGAAGAAAACCGGCGTTTAAGTTCCTGAAAGGCCTCCACAGCCGCAGGAGACCAATCAGCAACATCAGCACCCTTCTTAGTCAAATCCGTCAAAGGCTTAACAACACTAGAAAAATTAGTTATAAAACGACGATAGAAATTAGCAAAGCCCAAGAACTTCTGTAGACTCTTAAGAGATGTAGGCTGCGTCCAGTCACAAATAGCCTGAACCTTGACGGGATCCATCTCAATAGTAGAAGGGGAAAAAATATACCCCAAGAAAGAAATCTTCTGGACTCCAAAGAGACACTTTGAGCCCTTTACAAACAAGGAATTAGCCCGCAGGACCTGAAACACCTTCCTGACCTGCTGAACATGAGACTCCCAGTCATCAGAAAAAACCAAAATATCATCCAAATACACAATCATAAATTTATCAAGATATTCACGGAAAATATCGTGCATAAAGGACTGGAAGACTGAAGGAGCATTAGAAAGTCCGAAAGGCATTACCAAATACTCAAAATGGCCCTCAGGCGTATTAAATGCGGTTTTCCACTCATCACCCTGCTTTATTCGTATAAGATTATACGCACCCCGAAGATCAATCTTAGTGAACCATTTAGCCCCCTTAATGCGAGCAAACAAATCAGTCAACAAAGGCAAAGGATACTGATATTTTACGGTAATCTTATTCAAAAGACGATAATCTATACAAGGCCTCAAGGACCCATCTTTTTTGGCCACGAAAAAAAAACCTGCTCCCAAAGGGGACGAAGATGGACGGATATGTCCCTTTTCCAAGGACTCCTTAACATAATCCCGCATAGCAGTATGCTCTGGCACTGACAGATTGAACAAACGACCTTTAGGAAATTTACTACCAGGAATTAAATCTATAGCACAATCGCAATCCCTGTGAGGAGGAAGCGAACTGAGCTTAGGCTCCTCAAAAACATCCTGATAATCAGACAAAAATACAGGAACCTCAGAAGGAGTAGATGAAGCGATAGAAATCGGAGGTGCATCATCATGAACCCCCTGACATCCCCAGCTTAACACAGACATTGTTTTCCAGTCAAGGACTGGATTATGAGTTTGTAACCATGGCAGACCAAGTACTAGAACATCATGTAAATTATACAATACCAGGAAGCGAAGCACCTCCTGATGAACGGGAGTCATACGCATGGTCACTTGTGTCCAGTACTGAGGTTTATTCATAGCTAAAGGTGTAGAGTCAATTCCCTTCAAAGGAATAGGGACTTCCAGAGGCTCAAGACTAAACCCACATCGCTTGGCAAATGACCAATCCATAAGACTCAGGGCAGCGCCTGAATCTACATAGGCATCGACGGAAATGGATGATAATGAACAAATCAGAGTCACAGACAGAATGAACTTAGACTGTAACGTACTAATGGCAACAGACTTATCAACCTTTTTTGTGCGTTTAGAGCATGCTGATATAACATGAGCTGAATCACCACAATAAAAGCACAACCCATTTTTCCGCCTATAGTTTTGCCGTTCACTTCTAGACTGAACTCTATCACATTGCATTGTCTCAAGTGCCTGTTCAGAAGACACCGCCAAATGGTGCACAGGTTTGCGCTCCCGTAAACGCCGATCAATCTGAATAGCCATAGTCATAGACTCATTCAGACCTGTAGGCGCAGGGAACCCCACCATAACATCTTTAATGGCCTCAGAAAGGCCATCTCTAAACTTTGCAGCCAGAGCGCACTCATTCCACTGAGTAAGCACTGACCATTTCCGAAATTTTTGACAATATATTTCTGCTTCATCTTGCCCCTGAGAGAGAGCTAATAAAGCTTTTTCAGCCTGAATCTCTTGGTTAGGTTCCTCATAGAGCAAACCCAATGCCAGAAAAAACGCATCCACATTAAGCAACGCAGGATCCCCTGGTGCCAATGCAAATGCCCAATTTTGAGGGTCACCCCGCAGGAAAGATATAATAATCTTAACCTGCTGAGCAGGGTCTCCAGAAGAGCGAGATTTCAAAGAAAGGAACAACTTGCAATTATTCCTAAAATTCAGAAAACTAGATCTATCTCCAGCAAAGAACTCTGGAATAGGAATTCTAGGTTCAGACATAGGAGCATGTACAACAAAATCTTGTATATTTTGAACCTTAGCAGCAAGATTATTCAGGCTGGAAGCTAAACTCTGGACGTCCATGACAAACAGCTAAGGTCAGAGCCATTCAAGGATTAAGAGGAGGAAAAAAAAAATCAGCCAGGCTGCAATTAAGGCTAGGCAGCAACCTCAGAGGAGAAAAAAAAAAAAAAAAAAAACTTCCTCAGACTACTTTTCCTCCTACTTCAGCCCAAACTTTGTGGCCGGCTATACTGTCATGATTCCAATGGCAGGGAATCACAAAAGGACAAGCACCAACGAGCTCTAGGGTGATGGAACCTGAGCTGACCGCGACCCTAAACCTGAACACACAAATAACAATAGCCGGGGAACGTGCCTACGTTGATCCTAGACGTCTCGCACCAGCCGAAGATCTAACTTCCCCTATTAGAAGAAACACAGACCTCTCTTGCCTCCAGAGAAACTCCCCACAGAAATAGCAGCCCCCCACATGTAATAACAGTGAAATGAGAGGAAGGCACATACACAGTATGAAAACAGATTCAGCAAAATGAGGCCCGCTAAAACTAGATAGCAGAGGATACAAAAGTAAACTGTGCGGTCAGCAAAAAACCCTTCAAAAAACCATCCTGTAATTACTTGAACTCATGTGCCAACTCATGGAACATGAGGAGCAATTACAGCCCGCTAGAGCAACCAGCAGCAAAGAAACACGTCAATGCAAGCTGGACAAGACAAAAATAAAGCAAACGTGGAACAAGAAAATCAAAAACTTAGCTTGTCCTGAAGATTACTGAGGCCAGAAGCTGAGGTAACAAAACACTCTGATAACCTTGCTAGCCGGCCAGGAAATGACAAGAAGGCCCGGTTAAATAGGAAACTCCCAAATCCTAATAGAACAGGTGGACACCAGAGACAGCAGAACACAAATCACCCAGTACCATCAGTAACCACCAGAGGGAGCCCAAAAACAGAACTCACAACAGCAGCGATCGACATCGTTGTCGGTATCGCTGCAGCGTCGCTGAGTTTTAAGGTACCTTTACATTGAGAGCAGTACGAGAAGAGATCTGTATGCTAATGTATGTAGGACTTTCTTTTACTCTCCACTGGCCCTGAGAGATTGTGTCACCACCACCCTGCAGGAAAGCCTTAGGTTCCTTAACTGGAAACTACTTCCTCCTAAAGTGTTTGATGTCACTTGGCTTTCATTGCATAGTCGGCTCTTTGTCAGGGGGAACCTGAAACATCTGAATGTCTCTGATTGGAATTGTCCCCTTGGTTGTCAGCAGGAGGAGACTATGGAGCACTTTATATGTGATTGCTGGGGAGGGAGGAAGATCTGGGAGGAAGTGTCTGATAATCTAAAAATCCCCAGACTGCGGACCCTAAAGTATCCTGACTAGTGTTGAGCGATACCTTCCGATATTCGGAAATATCGGTATCGGATTGGATCGGCCGATATCGAAAAAATATCGGATATCGCTGATACCGATACCAGATACCAATGCAAGTCAATGGGACAAAAATATCAGAATTAAAATAAACCCTTTCTTTCCTTGTAGGTTAATTCCACATGAAGGAAAGCTACTAAGAATAATGTAGGGTGTATTGGGGGAGGTGGGGGAGATATTAAAGGCATAGAGGTGTGGGGCGTGGCCTAGCGTGTGATGTGAGAAGACGTGCGGCTGAGCTCTCCTGCCACAATCTCCCTTAATATCGGTGTTACGTGTTACGGAACCACTCAGTTAAATAAATAGGGCAGCACACTGCAGCGCCAAAACATGCAAACTTGAAAAAACGAAATTTGAACTGCATTACTGCACTAGAAATATGAAAAATGAGAGCTTTTAGCGCACAAAAATGGCCAATTTTATGTGTACCTCGTAGCCACGTTAAGGCATCTCTCTTATACGAGGTCCTACGTTTGACCTACCTCACTGAGAATAAACGTCTCCATCTGAATGGGTACATGTAAAAACCTCTTCTTGGACTCAAATTCTCTCTCTATGTGGAGGGGTATTGGACCTACTATAATTAAAACACCTGAAGCTAGGAGGCGGGGAGTGCACGATCAGAAGGCTAGAGAATACATTTAAAAAAACCTGAACTGCACATCCAAACATAGACTGAGTGTGAACAGGTGCTGAACCCAGAGTCGCCAACTCGTATATAGTTAAATAAATAGGGCAGCACACTGCAGCGCCAAAACATGCAAACTTGAAAAAACGAAATTTGAACTGCATTACTGCACTAGAAATATGAAAAATGAGAGCTTTTAGCGCACAAAAATGGCCAATTTTATGTGTACCTCGTAGCCACGTTAAGGCATCTCTCTTATACGAGGTCCTACGTTTGACCTACCTCACTGAGAATAAACGTCTCCATCTGAATGGGTACATGTAAAAACCTCTTCTTGGACTCAAATTCTCTCTCTATGTGGAGGGGTATTGGACCTACTATAATTAAAACACCTGAAGCTAGGAGGCGGGGAGTGCACCCAGATTATGTTGTGCAGTTATATGTATGTACTAGCTGAAGAGCCCGGCGTTGCCTGGGCATAGCAAATATCTGTGGTTAGTTATAGCACCTCACTTCTCTTATTTTCCCAATCACATCTTCACACCTCTCATTTTCCCCCTTAACATCTCTCATTTTCTCCCTCACTCCTCTCATTCCCCCCTAACACTTGTCATTTCGACCTCACATCTGTCATTTTCCAATCACTCCACTATTTTCCCTCACTCCTCTCATTTTGCACTTACACCTTTTCATTTTCACCTCACACCCCTCATTTTCCCCTCAGTATATACAGGTTTGTCATCTCCCTTATATATAGTATACACCTGTATGTCATCTCCCCTGTATATAGTATATACCTTCTGTGTGTCATCTCCCCTGTATATAGTATATACCTGTATGTCATCTCCTTCTATATATAGTATATACCTGTATGTCATCTCCTCCTGTATATAGTATATACCTGTATGTCATCTCCCCTGTATATAGTATATACCTTCTGTGTGTCATCTCCCCTGTATATAGTATATACCTGTATGTCATCTCCTCCTGTATATAGTATATATCTGTGTGTCATCTCCTCCTGCATATAGTATATACCTGTGTGTCATCTCCTCCTGTATTAGACCTCGTTCACACGTTATTTGCTCAGTATTTTTACCTCAGTATTTGTAAGCTAAATTGGCAGCCTGATAAATCCCCAGCCAACTGGAAGCCCTCCCCCTGGCAGTATATATTAGCTCACACATACACATAATAGACAGGTCCAGACTTGTGTGTGTTTTAGGGCGAGTTTCGTTTGTCAAGTTGTGTGTTGAGTTGCGTGTGGCGACATGCATGTAGCGACTTTTGTGAGATGAGTTTTGTGTGGCAACATGTGTGTAGCAACTTTTTGTGTGTCAAGTTGCATGTGACAGGTTAGTGTAGCAAGTTGTGTGCAACAAGTTTTGCGCGTGGCGAGTTTTATGTGTGGTGCCTTTTGAGTATGTGCAAGTTTTGTGTGAGGCAACTTTTGCATGTGTTGCAACTTTTGTGCATGTGGCAATTTTTCCGCGTGTGCAAGTTTTGCGTGTGGCGAATTTTCCATGAGGTGAGTTTTGCACTTGTGGCGAGTTTTGTGTGAGCCTAGTTTTTGCATGTGGCGAGTTTTGCGTGTGGCGAGTTTTGAGCAGCGACTTTTGTGTTTCGACTTTTATGTGGCGAGGTTGGTGTATGTGTGGTGAAATGTGTGCTGAAGGTAATATGTGTTCAAGCACATGGTAGTGTGTGGCGCATTTTGTGTGTGTGTGTGTTCATATCCCTGTATGTGGTGAGTATCCCATGTCGGGGCCCCACCTTAACAACTGTACGGTATATACTCTTTGGCGCCATCGCTCTCACTCTTTAAGTCCCCCTTGTTCACATCTGGCAGCTGTCAATTTGCCTCCAACACTTTTCCTTTCACTTTTTCCCCATTATGTAGATAGGGGCAAAATTGTTTGGTGAATTGGAAAGCGCGGAGTTAAAATTTCACCTCACAACATAGCATATGACGCTCTCAGGGTCCAGACGTGTGACTGTGCAAAATTTTGTGGCTGTAGCTGCGACGGTGCAGATGCCAATCCCGGACACACACACACACACACACACACACACACACACACACACACACACACACACACACACACACACACACACACACACCTTTATATATTAGATAATAGGTTCCGTAAGGCTACTTTCACACTAGCGTTAACTGCAATACGTTAAAATGCGTCGTTTTGCCGAAAAAACGCATGCAGCAAAATATTTTGCTGCATGCGTTTTCCCCATAGACTAGTATTGGCGACGCATTGCGACGGATTTGCATACGTCGGTATACGTCTTTCGACGGATGCGTCAAAATTAGGCGACACGTCGTCTGGAAAAACGTAGATTGCAACGTTTTTTGGCTCCGACAAAAAAACGTGTCTCGGCGCATCCGTCGGCATGCGTCTTTGGCTACAATGAAAGTCTATGAGCGACGGATGCGTCGACACGTCGTACGACGCAACGCAGCGCTGCAATACGTTTTTTTCTACTGAGCATGCTCAGAAACAGGACTTTTTTAGCTAATTGGCCAGACATCCCCAAATAGACAGATCCGTTGAAATGCTGTATGCGTTGCATACATTTTGCACTTTTTTGACGCATCTGTTTTATTGGCAAAAAGACGTTTTTGTGACGGTTTGCAGTTAACGCTAGTGTGAAAGTAGCCTAAGAGACGCATGTCCCTAATGTATCAGCCAACAGGCTGCGCCCCTGGGCAGAGGAGACACGATATTCCCCTTTTGTCCTCCCCCCACCTTTTGTGTGGTCAGAATGGAAATACGTGGAGAAGCAGTGATCTTTTATATGCCCCATGTAACCAAGCAATTCCAGCCAGCGTCCTTCATTCAGACTCCAGCCAAAGCAGAGTGGACCTCCTGAAAGAACTCTTTCAGCCGAGTTCGCATCTCTGCTTCAGGAAAATGGCCGCCGCGATCTCCATCTGCGCACGCACGGCATCCCGTGGCCATTTTCCTGAAGCCCCGGGCAGCAGAACACTCTATCTGCGCACGCGCGGCCTCAGCAAGATGGCCGCCCCCACCGATAACCAGGGGAATAGCACAGATCGCGCTCTTTTTCGGCTGTTGCACATGCGAGAACCACTACGCCAACGCCGGGAAGATAAGCAAAAGGTGGGGGAGAAGCAGCCATTTCACCACGCCCTTTTGACCAGACCAGCCTGATTGACAGGCGAAAACGGCAACTTTGGTAAGGTATTTCGGCAGCATAGGTGGGGAATCAGGGGACAAAAAATACACTATAGTAACGCACAGCTCAGGCCCTATTTAACGGTATTTTTATCTCATACTGAAAAAACGGGGTGACAGGTTCCCTTTAAAACAACTCATTGGGACTTTTACCAGGACCTACAGGGACTGGGAGAAATTCTTGCCTCACCTCCTGTTTGCCTATCGGGAGGTGCCCCAAGAATCCACGGGGTTCTCCCCGTTCGAGCTGGTATACGGGAGACGGGTAAGGGGACCCCTAGACTTAGTGCTAGAACATTGGGAAGGGGAGGGCCTCATAGAAGGGGTACCTATAGTACTCTATGTGATGGAATTCTGGGACCGCCTACAGGAGCTGACCCAGGCTGTACATGAGAACATGCAAACGACCCAGCGGCGCCAGCGCATATGGTACGATCGGAGGGCCAGAGAGCGCACCTTGGAAATAGGACAGAATGTCCTGGTGTTAGAGCCCACTAGGCAGAACAAGTTCCAAGCTGCATGGCAGGGGCCCTACCAGGTAGTGGGCAAAATAGCTGACACTTGTCGCCGATTGTGAGGACCCCAGGGTTATCCGCATGTTCCACGTGAATATGCTGAAGCCCTATTGGGAGCACCCTGAAGAGGTAGTGGCCATCTGTGCACCTGAAGCAGAGGATTTAGCCGGACTTCCCTTGCCGGATGTCTTAGGGGAAAGGACTCAGTCTAAAACATGGGACCAGGTACACTGGGGTGAAGACTTAGGCCCACGGGAGACAGAAGGCGGAGGAGTTGTTGAGGTAGCGACAGAGGATGTTTTCGGGGAGACCAGGTGTCACGGATCGCTGCTCCGTGGTGTCACTTATTCGTCACGTGCCTGCTCTCACACGTGACTTGGGGTTGTGCCTGCAAGGGTTAATCTATCTCCCCACTCTCAGTCCAGCATTCAACCTCTGTCCTATGCTGTAATGGAAGCATAAATCACACACCGACCCAGGCCACACACCTGCTCATACACGCTGCCACCACTCACCGACCCAGGCCACACACCTGCTCATACACGCTGCCACCACTCACCGAATACACGGGCGATGAGTCCCAGAAATAACGAATAAAAAATATGTTTATCACTCATAAGGCTCACACACCTCTAGGCTATGGATTCTTTAGAACATTCAAGGTTCAACTTATTAAAGTTTATACTTTAATAGAAAAAGGTTCAATGCTTACAATAGAAAAAGGTATAAAAAATGATAATAATAGACATACAACGTATGCAAGACAGTATCAAAATAAACAGGAGAAAACTTACAGAAATCACCAACATAGAAGAGGATTCTTTACTGTTAGGGCAGTGAGAATCTGGAATTGCTTGCCTGAGGAGGTGGTGATGGCGAACTCAGTCGAGGGGTTCAAGAGAGGCCTGGATGTCTTCCTGGAGCAGAACAATATTGTGCGGTCTAACTAGGGATTTGTACAGAGGCAGTATAATGCTCTCATCATGTGTATCCAGACCTCTTTTAATGCACCCCATGATCCTGTTTGCCTTGGCAGCTGCTGCCTGGCACTGGCTGCTCCAGGTAAGTTTATCATTAACTAGGATCCCCAAGTCCTTCTCCCTGTCAGATTTACCCAGTGGTTTCCCATTCAGTGTGTAATGGTGATATTGATTCCTTCTTCCCATGTGTATAACCTTACATTTATCATTGTTAAACCTCATCTGCCACCTTTCAGCCCAAGTTTCCAACTTATCCAGATCCAGATGGAATATAGGCTGAACTGGATGGACAAATGTCTTTTTTCGGCCTTACTATGTTACTATGTTACTATGTATGTTACTATGTGAACCCAATTCTCTGTCTGCAGCCTAAATTTATAACTTTGGTCTGAGGTCAGGTTTCTAGACCGGCCCCCCAGGTTAATATGTCTGTTTGATTGGGCACGGCCGCTCTACCAATGAATATATATTCTTTTCCTCTGGGACACGTGTGAAATGGTTCCCAGGGATAACTTCCCTCAGGCCACGATTTAGCATCTCCCCTCCAAGACCTCAGAGGTGTCAAGTGTTCCTTTTGTTCTTTGGCCTTAGCCAGACCCCCTGGTGAGATCTGGAGACTGAATTCTTAAGGTACCGTCACATTGAACGATATCGCTAGCGATCCGTGACGTTGCAGCGTCCTGGCTAGCGATATCGTTCAGTTTGACAGGCAGCAGCGATCAGGATCCTGCTGTGATGTCGTTGGTCGCTGCAGAAAGTCCAGAACTTTATTTCGTTGCTGGATCTCCCGCAGACATCGCTGAATCGGCGTGTGTGACACCGATTCAGCGATGTCTTCACTGGTAACCAGGGTAAACATCGGGTTACTAAGCGCAGGGCCGCACTTAGTAACCCGATGTTTACCCTGGTTACCAGCATAAAAGTAAAAAAAAAAAAAAAAAACACTACATACTTACCTTCCGCTGTCTGTCCCCGGCGCTGTGCTTCTTTGCACTGGCTGTGAGCGCCGGCCAGCCGGAAAGCACAGCGGTGACGTCACCGCTCTGCTTTCCGGCCGCTGTACTCAGTCAGTGCAGGAAAGCACAGCGTCGAGGACAGACAGCGGAAGGTAAGTATGTAGTGTTTTTTTTTTTTACTTTTACGATGGTAACCAGGGTAAACATCGGGTTACTAAGCGCGGCCCTGCGCTTAGAAACCCGATGTTTACCCTTGTTACCGGCATCGTTGGTCGCTGGAGAGCGGTCTGTGTGACAGCTCTCCAGCGACCAAACAGCGACGCTGCAGCGATCGACATCATTGTCGGTATCGCTGCAGCATCGCTGAGTGTGAAGGTACCTTTACTCTTCCCAAGGAAGTACATATTAACACCTAGGTGCCACTGGCCTTCAGGACAGATGCTACATTATCACTGGTCATACATATAACCCTAGACAGATGTCAGATGTCACTACACACAAATAGATATATATATAATATATATACACATATTTCACCACACCAGGGTACACTCGCCTGGCACAACACAAGGTTGAGACCCAGGATCAGATTCTCCTGCGACAAAACCCATTCCATGTTCCTGAGTCTGTACGAGAGGGGATGCGACAAGAGATACAAGAGATGTTGCGTTTAGGGGTCATTGAAGAGTCAGATAGTCCCTGGGCATCCCCCGTAGTGTTAGTGCCCAAGAAGGATGGGACTACACGGTTTTGTGTAGACTATCGTTAGCTCAATGAGAAAACAGTGACGGATGCATGTCCCATGCCGCGTGTGGATGAGTTGTTAGACCGGCTGGCGGGGGCAAAGTATTTGATCACCATCGATCTATGCAAAGGCTACTGGCAGATTCCCCTTAGTCCTGACGCTATTCCCAAGTCGGCATTTGTCACCCCCTTTGGCTTATTCCAGTTTTGAGTTATGCCATTCGGGATGAAGACTGCCCCGGCGACCTTCCAGAGGCTGGCTGACCGGCTTCTGGATGGTCTCCAGGACTATGCTTGTGCCTACTTGGATGACATCGCCATCTACAGCGCGACATGGGAAGAGCATCTAAATCACCTAGAGACAGTATTAGACAGGATCCACAAGGGCGAAATCACCCTGAACCCAAACAAGTGTCACGTGGGCAAAGCAGAGGTTCAGTATTTAGGGCATTGGGTGGGAAGTGGGAAACAGCGACCAGAACCAGCCAAGATTGAGGCCATAGCCAAATGGCCCACCCCACGCACTAAAACCCAGGTCATGGCGTTTCTAGGGACAGCGGGGTATTACAGGAAATTCGTTCCCAATTACAGCAGCATGGCCAAGCTCCTCACTGATCTGACCCGTAAGAACTAACCCCGCCAGGTAACCTGGACCCCAGAGTGTGAGGAAGCCTTCTGCCAGCTAAAGGACGCCCTCACCAATACCCCTGTATTGGCCGCACCCGATCTGTTATGAAAGGCAATTCAGTTCCACAATGGACATAGCGGTCAGAGCACATACAGTGATCTGACAATAACCCAAAATCATAGAACGAGCTCTGAGACGTGGGAACTCTGCAGACCGCAATCCCTAATCCTCTCCAAACAACACTAGAGGCAGCCGTGGATTGCGCCTAACTCTGCCTATGCAACTCGGCACAGCCTGAGAAACTAACTAGCCTGAAGATAGAAAATAAGCCTACCTTGCCTCAGAGAAATACCCCAAAGGAAAAGGCAGCCCCCCCACATATAATGACTGTGAGTTAAGATGAAAAGACAAACGTAGAGATGAAATAGATTCAGCAAAGTGAGGCCCGACTTTCTTAACAGAGCGAGGATAGGAAAGGTAACTTTGCGGTCTACACAAAACCCTAAAGAAAACCACGCAAAGGGGGCAAAAAGACCCTCCGTACCGAACTAACGGCACGGAGGTACACCCTTTGCGTCCCAGAGCTTTCAGCAAAACAATTAGACAAGCTGGACAGAAAAAATAGCAAACAAATAGCAAAGAAGAACTTAGCTATGCAGAGCAGCAGGCCACAGGAATGATTCAGGGAAAAACAAGTCCAACACTGGAACATTGACAGGAAGCCAGGATCAAAGCATTAGGTGGAGTTAAGTAGAGAAGCACCTAACGACCTCACCACATCACCTGAGGGAGGAAACTCAGAAGCCGCAGTACCACTTTCCTCCACCAACGGAAGCTCACAGAGAGAATCAGCCGAAGTACCACTTGTGACCACAGGAGGGAGCTCTGCCACAGAATTCACAACACCGATCCAACTAAACATTTCCTTGTTCACACAGACGCTTCTATGTTTGGATTGGGGGCAGTACTGTTGTGAATTCTGTGGCAGAGCTCCCTCCTGTGGTCACAAGTGGTACTTCGGCTGATTCTCTCTGGGAGCTTCCGTTTGTGGAGGAAAGTGGTACTGCTGCTTCTGAGTTTCCTCCCTCAGGTGATCTTGTGAGCTCGTTAGGTGCTTCTCTACTTAACTCCACCTAATGCTTTGATCCATGCTTCCTGTCAATGTTCCAGTGTTGGACTTGTTTTTCCCTGGATCGTTCCTGTGGCCTGCTGCTCTGCATAGCTAAGTTTTGCTTATGTTATTTTGTTGCTATATTTCAGTCCAGCTTGCTTTATTGGTTTTTCTCGCCTGCTGGAAGCTCTGAGACGCAGAGGGACCACCTCCGTACCGTTAGTCGGTGCAGAGGGTCTTTTTGTCCCCTATGCATGGTTATTTATAGGTTTTTGTGCTGACCGCAAAGTTATCTTCCCTATCCTCGTTCTATTCAGCTAGTCGGGCCTCACTTTGCTAAATCTGTTTCATCTCTATGTTTGTGTTTTCATCTTACTCACAGTCATTATATGTGGGGGGCTGCCTTTTCCTTTGGGGAATTTCTCTGAGGCAAGGTAGGCTTATTTTTCTATCTTCAGGGCTAGCTAGTTTCTCAGGCTGTCACGAGGCGCCTAGGTTCTTGTCAGGAGCGCTCCACGGCTACCTTTAGTGTGGTTTGATAGGATTAGGGATTGCGGTCTGCAGAGTTCCCACGTCTCAGAGCTCGTTCTATTATTTTGGGTGTTTGTCAGATCACTGTATGTGTTCTGACCGCTATGTCCATTGTGGTACTGAATTGCCTTTCATAACAGTTATCATAACACAGTACTAAGCCAAGTCGGGCCGGACGGCCAAGAACACCCGGTAGCTTACCTGAGTCGGAAACTACTGCCCCGTGAAATAAGCTATGCAGCCATCGAGAAGGAGTGCCTGGCAGTAATATGGGCCTCAAAAAGTTGCAACCATATTTGTATGGACGACAGTTTTCCCTCCTAATGGACCATAATCCCCTAGTCTGGCTTAATCGGGTCTCCGGAGACAACGCCACTGCTGTGGAGTTTAGCCCTACAACCTCTGGACTTCACCATCTACTACAGACCCGGCAAACAAAACGGTAATGCCGATGGACTAAGTCGACAAACGGAACTTGTACCAACCCCATAAACTTCGGTCATCCCCAAACCAATCCGTTAAGGATCAGATTGTGTATGCCGATCGCGTCGCTGAAAAGGGGAGCCGTGTTACATGTTACGGAACCACTCAGCACCCAGAATATGTTGTGCAGTTATATGTATGTATAATAGGTTCTATGTGAGATTCATGTCCCTAATGCATCAGCCCACAGGCTGCGCCCCTGGGCAGAGGGGACACAATATTCTCCTTCTGTCCTCCCCCCACCTTTCCCACAGTAAATATCGGCAGGCTCCGGCCACCTGCGGCTATTGTAATGTATGTCTGGCCTGCTGCTTTTCTATTGGCCTGCCCTGTGTATCTGTGTAATATATTCTGTGTCCTGTGAGTAAAGTGTTGTCAGACTGGAAATACGTGGATAACAAAAATCCCAAATATTTTAGATACCTAAACACAACATTGTAAGACAAAATTTCCCTTGTATGCATGGGGAAATAAGGTATGCACACTAGAACTAAAATTGAAAAAAAAAACCTTTATTAAATATAATATAGAATACCACTAAAACACCATGAAACCAGACAAACAAGGAACATCAATAAAAACAAACAAGCATATAAACAACACGGTATACACCTCACGATGGTATATATAAAGATGCCAGTACATGTATACAACACATAGGGAGATGCAATCTCATGGTCGCAGTAGTCAAATAAAGATGACTAATATAGTAATCAAATAATACAATAGACCGTGTAGGAGATGATACTCTGGAATGGTACTAAACAGACAGTCCTGTATGTCTATAAATATGCAGTAGTATGTACCAAGACTGAATATGACCAGAAAAAAGGTGGAAAATTGTATTATCTAGAAAGGATACTAATATTGTATGGTGGAAATACATAAAGTGCAAAATGTGCTAACAGCTCAAGGTAAAATGTCACCTATGGACTACAATATGTGATCCCCATATATATCTAGTCTCCTATAAGTGCCATATCTAGATGAGATACCAATGCTGTATAGCAGGTATATCTAAAGTGCAAGACTAAGGGTACCGTCACACTATACGATTTACCAACGATCACGACCAGCGATACGACCTGGCCGTGATCATTGGTAAGTCGTTGTGTGGTCGCTGGAGAGCGGTCACACAGACCGCTCTCCAGCGACCAACGATGCCGGTAACCAGGGTAAACATCGGGTTACTAAGCGCAGGGCCGCGCTTAGTAACCCGATGTTTACCCTGGTTACCATCCTAAAAGTTAAAAAAACAAACGCTTCATACTTACCTTCGGCTGTCTGTCCTCCAGCGCTCTGCTTCTCTGCTCTGGCTGTGAGCGCCGGCCAGCCGTAAAGCAGAGCGGTGACGTCACTGCTCTGCTTTCCGGCCGCTGTGCTCACAGTGAGTGCAGGAAAGCAGAGCGCCGGAGGACAGACAGCCGAAGGTAAGTATGAAGCATTTGTTTTTTTTACTTTTAGGATGGTAACCAGGGTAAACATCGGGTTACTAAGCGCGGCCCTGCGCTTAGAAACCCGATGTTTACCCTGGTTACAAGCGAACGCATCGCTGGATCGGTGTCACACACACCGATCCAGCGATGACAGCGGGAGATCCAGCGACGAAAGAATGTTCCAAACGATCTGCTACGACGTACGATTCTCAGCAGGATCCCTGATCGCTACTGCGTGTCAGACACAGCGATATCGTATGGATATCGCTGGAACGTCACGAATTGTACCGTCGTAGCGATCAAAATGGCACTGTGTGACGGTACCCTAACTAACAATCCATGGCCTCATGAGCTGCAATGTATAATCCCTATACAAATCTGACCTCCTGCTGGTGCCAAATCATGCCTCTATTTGCATAAAAGCTAAGTGCATGTCAATGGGCATTGGTGACACTCGCATGAGTCAGAGAATAACTTACATAGAGATTGCAGAGGGTGCTGTGTGTATATGTTGTGACCCCGACAGCGCCGTTTCGCCAGTTCAGGCTTCTTCCATAAGGGGGGCGAGTGTGTTGTGTACGGTGCAGCGCTTGTTATAAATGGCAACTGATCAGCATACATCCCAAGCAGCTGGGGACTGAAGACGCGTCCTGAATATCACACGGCGCATGCGCCGGTCTGTGGCCGCCCGTGCAAACTGTGGCTTCACATCCTCCGCCCTTGGCACGCAAGTGTGGAACGCTCGCGTCACCCGGTGGGCATGGTCGGAAGCCACCGAGCGGCTGAAACCAGGGCATGCGCACTGATCCAGGTCCATAGCCTGTGAAGGCAGATATCGCTGTTCGAGTGGAGCGCAGATAGTAAGGGGCGTGGTAAGAGCTGCCTCTATACAAACATAAAAGAGGGAATGAATTCCGACGTCACAATATCTAAACAACAATGGTATATACAGTATATAACACATGGATTCTGTGGTTTTGGTACTTAGGATTGGTATTAGATAAGCTAGAAATATGCCACCGAATCTAGAATATACGCACTAACTCAGATCTATAATCCGCTATGGCAAAGGCCTCAGCAGAGGCGAGAACAGCTAGTGGAAAGCGTAATACTAACTAATCCCATGCCCATTATGAAAAATCAATGGACCCAAATACCGGACCACTTATTCAATCCATCTAAGAAAATTACTGCCACGAACATCTAATACCGGACCCCAGCTGCTATATCATTAATCCTAAAAACATCAACATGGCGCTATCTGCTGAAAGAAAAATCAGCGATAAGATCAAAGCTGCTTCCTATTATAAATGATACGTATTCTATTGCCATCTAACAAACAGAAACACACTTATATGAATACAGATACAGTTGTACTATACAGACTGGATAGTAGGCGATGTGTCCTGGACCTATCCTGACCCACAGATGGTATATTTTCTAATAGAAAACCCCCATGATAGACAAGACATATATATATATATATATATATATATATACATGAACAAAAGATCAGCATTGTTACATAAGTCCGTATGAATCGTGTCCGGTCTATATAGACATGGGTAGTAGACAGATTTTGATTGAAGATAATCAGCATAATTTTGAGGGTCCATAGTCATCAACTGTCATGCAGGTGCCAGACTGTGGGATAAAATGAATTCCAAATATAAAGCAACCTAAAATCAGAATAGAAAAATTAGAAAATAAACACACTAAAAACTACACAGAGCTGGAAGCCCAAAACCGAATATATGAAAAAACTCCGGATAGCTACAAAGTCTTACCCATAGTCACCCAATTTATAGCCCATAAATGAAAAGAAATGGAGACCAAATTAAGGTAAGTAAAGGGCTATACTGTATCTTCCTACGGGGACAATGGGGTAAGCAAGAAGCTGTACTATACAAGGTTGTAGAGAACAACGGAGAACAACACTAAACCAAATCAATGAGCAGTGAACCAACGGAATACAAAGGTGGAATCCAACAGTAATTACCAAAAGTGAGGTGTTATCATGTTCATAGAAATGAGCTAAATCCCATTGTCTCATTGAGTCCTTGAGGGGCGAGGGTCCCAAGTTGGTATATCCACCTACTTGCTTTACGCGCCAAGATTTTACCCAAATTACCACCTCTATCATTGAGGATAACTTGGTCAATGGCCTGTATTCGAAGGCCCGTGGGGTTGGAATTGTGAAATAGCCGAAAATGCTTAGGTAAAGTTTTAAGTTGGTGGATATCCTCAGCACTCAGCAGGAAATACGTGGAGAAGCAGTGATCTTTTATATGCGCCCATGTAACCAAGCAATTCCAGCCAGCGTCCTTCATTCAGACTCCAGCCAAAGCAGAGTGGACCTCCTGAAACACGGGGTGGTACTGAAAGAGGTACCCCAGCTTGGTAGACCCCGTTACAATGATGAATTCTGTTTTATCCATGTTAAGTTTTAGAAATCTAGCGGAGAAGAAGGATGAAATAGTGGACAGACATTGAAGGATTCTGGTTCGTAGGGAGGTGATATCTGGTCCAGAGATGTAGATCTGTGTGTCATCAGCATAGAGGTGATACTGAAAGCCATGAGATTCTATGAGCTGTCCCAGGCCAAAAGTGTAAATAAAGAAGAGCAGGGGCCCAAGGACTGAACCTTGTGGGACTCCGACAGATAGGGGGCGAGGTGAGGAGGTGGTGTGTGAGTGGGAGACGCTGAATGTCCGGTCTGTTAGGTATGATGAGATCCAGGATAGGGCCAAGTCTGTGATGCCGAGAGATGAGAGGGTCTGTAGTAATAGGGAATGGTCTACTGTGTCAAAGGCAGAGGACAGGTTCAGGAGGAGGAGGACAGAGTAGTGTCGCTTGCTCTTGGCGGTTAATAGGTCATTGGTGACCTTAGGGCAGTTTCAGTGGAGTGGTGTGACCGGAAGCCTGATTGTAAGCGGTCGAATAGGGAGCAAGAAGATAGATGGGAGGACATTTCAAGGTAGACGTGTTGTTCCAGTTGCTTGGAGGCATAGGGGAGAAGTGATATAGGGCGATAGCTAGATGCAGAAGATGGGTCAAGAGAGGGCTTTTTGAGGATAGGTGTGATTGAGGCATGTTTAAACCTTGAGGGGGAAAACACCAGTTGTTAGTGATAGGTTGAAGAGATGGGTTAGGGTTGGGATGAAGACTGTGGTGAGGTTTGGGATGAAGTGGGATGGGATAGGGTCAAGTGCACAGGTGGTGAGATGTGATCTTGAGAGTAGAGTGGAGAGTTGATCTTCTGTAATGGTGGAGTAGTTGGTTTTGGAGGTGGAGGGCTGGGAAGTCGGGAGGAAGGGCTCTGGGGGTTGTTGACCAAAACTGTCTCTGATGTTCTCAATCTTCTGCTTGAAAAATGAGGCAAAGTCTTCAGCTGAGATGAGTGGGGAGGGAGGAGGTGCTGGGGGACGGAGGAGAGAATTGAAGGTGTTGAATAACTGTTTAGGGTTGTGAGACAGGGAGGATATGAGAGATGAGAAGTAGTTTTTTTTTTTTTTTTTAAATCAGATATTTTTTTTATTAAACCATAAATATTGTACATAAACAATAAAAAGCAATACTTTGTTATCAGCAATATACAGATGTGCAATACTTTTTTAGAAAACTTATTTAGTCCCAAACCAAACTCCCCCCCCTTCCCCCCACCCTCTAGAGACCTGTCAAGAGTCGCCCCCCCTACAATATCATATATAAAAGTACAAGAAAAGGAAGATGACTTGTCAATAATACTCCCAATGGGGCAAAAGGCCTTTAGGTCACATTGATTCAAGCCACGGGTTCCACAACCTATCAAAGAGGTCCATCTTGTTCCTCCTAGCGTAGATACTCCTCTCCAAAGCAATAATATGGTCCACTTGCTTCATAAAGTCTCTCCTTGTTGGTGGCTCTTCCCTAATCCAGAATTTGGCGATCAACTTTCGCGCAATAAATAACAGTCTAGCAATAACCATTTTATACAACTTATCAGTTATAATCTCCTCCACATAGCCCAAAACACATACCAAAGGATCCCGCGGCACAGTGCACCTGTATGCCAGTCCCACTTTATTCAGCACCACCACCCAGAAGGAGGACAACCTGGGGCACTGCCACAACATATGAAGGATGCCCGCCTCGGACTGCGAGCATCTAGGGCATTATGAATTAGGTCTCAATCCGGCTTTGAATAACATGTCCGGGGTTCTATAAGCCCTATGAATGACAAATAATTGTGACAGCCTCCCAGGCTCGCTCATTGATATCTTGGGCACATAGTCCAGTACTGATTCCCAGTGGTCATTATCAATCACCCCCAGGTCAGCCTCCCATTTCGCCCTTGCTCTAATAGGGTGCTCCTCCAAGAAAGAGAATAGAAGGAATTCATATATTCCCGAGATCACCCCCTTCGTGCCTCCTGTTGTGAATTCTGTGGTCAAGCTCCCTCCTGTGGTCATGAGTGGTACTTCGGCTGGTTCTGTCTATGAGCTTCCTCTGGTGGATGTGAGTGGGGCTGCGGCTTCTGAGTTTCCTTCCTCAGGTGACGAGGTCAAGTCGTTAGGTGCTGCTCTATTTAACTCCACCTAGTTCTTTGTTCCTGGCCTCCAGTCAATGTTCCAGTATTGGTCTTGCTCTCTCCTGGATCGTCTTGTGGCCTGTCTGCCCTGCATAAGCTAAGTTCTGCTTGTGTTACTTTTGTTTGCTATTTTTTCTGTCCAGCTTGCTATATTGGTTTTTCTTGCTTGCTGGAAGCTCTGGGACGCAGAGGGAGCACCTCCGTGCCGTTAGTCGGTACGGAGGGTCTTTTTGCGCCCTCTGCGTGGTTGTTTGTAGGTTTTTGTGCTGACCGCAAAGCTATCTTTACTATCCTCGGTCTATTCAGTAAGTCGGGCCTCACTTTGCTAAAACCTATTTCATCTCTGTGTTTGTATTTTCATCTTTACTCACAGTCATTATATGTGGGGGGCTGCCTTTTCCTTTGGGGAATTTCTCTGAGGCAAGGTAGGCTTATTTTTCTATCTTCAGGGCTAGCTAGTTTCTCAGGCTGTGCCCGAGGCGCCTAGGTCTGGTCAGGAGCGCTCCACGGCTACCTCTAGTGTGGTGTGATGGGATTAGGGATTGCGGTCAGCAGAGTTCCCACGTCTCAGAGCTCGTCCTATGTTATTAGTACCTATCAGGTCACTTTGTGTGCTCTTAACCACCAGGTCCATTGTGTTTCTGAATCACCAGTTCATAACAGCCTCCCCCTACAAGGATAAAATCCAGCATAAGATCCACCTGGATCTCCACGGGTCCTCTCCTACACTGTGCCCGGTACGCATGAGAAAGACGGCGGTATTGAAACATCTCAGAGTCCGGGTTTAAAAACTCTTCCTTCAATGCCTCAAAGTTTCTAATTCTGCCCTGGTGTATAATCTGGCCCATCCGAGAGATGCCTGCCTCATTCCAAATATGAAATTCCTCCATCTGTCTAAACTCTTGTAGGAAACAGTTATTCCAAATGGGTGAGAATCTAGTAAGTGCCTGCACTCCCCTAGCCCCCTTAACTTTGTCCCAAACCTTGTGAATGAGCCTAATAGTACAAAATTTAGAACCTTTCTCACGGAAATGCCCCCCCTCCAGGCCCTCACTCAATACCTTCATCCCAATCAATGATCTCAGGCTACAGGGTGCCCGCGTCCCCCCTGACACATCACCCCATCCCTTCAAATGCTGACATTGTGAAGCCAAAAAATACAACCACGGATTAGGCAATGCCACCCCTCCCTCCGTCTTTGGTCTCTGTAGAGTTTCCTGTTTAAATCTGGGGCTCTTTCCACCCCAAATCAGCTCGCCAAACAAAGATCTAATCCTCCGAAATCTATTCTGCAATATCCATATAGGGGAGTTGTGCAGCACATAAAGTAGCTGCGGCATCACAATCATCTTTATCAGGTTTATCCTGCCGATTACTGATAAATGTAACTTTTTCCACGCCTGGACCTTAGTACGTATCTTACGCAGAAGAGGTGCCAAATTCAGTTCCTCAAAACTAGTCAAAGGGAGAGCGATCTGGATCCCCAAGTATTTAAATTTATCAACTAGCCTCAACCTTGTGAAAGAGTCCCCCCCACCACCGTCACCACAATCCCCATCTATCAACATCATATTCGATTTGTCCCAATTGATCCTTAAGCCCGAGTAACTCCCGAATTCCTCAATAATGGCTTCCGTCTTAACCAGGGTCTCCTCAGAATCCTCCAAGAAAAGCAGAATATCATCAGCGTATAACGCTACTTTTTCTTCTGCCTCCCCGTACATAAAACCCCTCACCTCCCAGGACCCTCTGATCTTCGCAGCGAGGGGTTCCACCGCCAAGGCAAAGAGCAGCGGGGACAGAGGGCAGCCCTGTCTAGTACCCCTAGACAAAGAAAAGGTCTCAGAAGGAGCGTCATTCACTCTAATTTTGGCCACCAGAGAGGAGTACAACAGCCGCACCCAGGAAATAAATTTAGGTCCAAACCCCATTCGTTCCAGTACTGACCACAGATAGCTCCACTCCACGCAATCAAAAGCCTTATGGGCGTCTAATGATACCACAACCCGTTTGCCGACATTATCAGAAGGGATTTGCAAATTTAAAAATAACCTTCTCAGATTGAGTGCCGTTGATTTGTTGGGCATAAAGCCTGATTGATCCGGGTGAACCAGTCTGTCAATCACCCTGGACAACCTATTTGCCAAAGCTTTTGCCAGTATCTTAATGTCGGCCGTCAAAAGTGAGATTGGTCTATAGGATTCTGGTAGTTGTGGGTCCTTGTCGGCCTTAGGGATAACGACCACAATAGCCTCTCTCATTGATAAAGGTAGCTCCCCTCTTTCCAATGATCTATTATACACCTCCGACAATTTGGCCAACAAAGTTTCTTTCAGTACCTTATAAACCTCGGCTGGAATACCATCCGCCCCCGGAGCCTTACCCCCAGCAACCCCCGCCAAAGCGGCCCCCAATTTTTAAGTAGGTTTGTTTAGCTGTGGCGAGTGTGGCCTCGAAAGTAGTGAGGGACTGTTTGAATGCGATGAAGTGCTCGTCGTTGTGCTCAGCAGCCCTGGTCGCCTCAGTTCTTTGGTCAGGCTGGTGTATAGCTTATTGTATACCTTCTATATGTGGACAGATAATATTTCTAGTGTGTATATTACTACATATAATATAGCTTATTGTATACCTTCTATATGTGGACATATCATATTTCTAGTTTGTCTATTACGACATATAATATAGCTTATTCTATTCCTTCTGTATGTGAACAGATAGTATTTCTCTATCTTGCAATGACGCTGGAATGAATAATTAATCTGTTATTGGTTGATCTTGGGTGGTTCTCATGGGTTGATTGGCAGCATATGGGCATTCCCGTGATGTGTGCATGGTCCAGACATGTCTCACCTTGCTGCATTCATTCCTCGCGTGAGTGGCACATAGATATGAGGACATTGAGCTCTCCTTGTAAACCACCCTGGCAGGATACCTAGGTGTGGTCTGTTTATCGACTGATTCTGCACCTTGATGTAGGCTGACGAGCTGATACCATAACTTGGCAGAGATCTTTGTCACTCATGACGTGGCTTGTTTTGTGCATTCCACCATTTTTCCAGCCTTTTCCCATACATCCATTAAATGGAGTTTGTCCTACTACAACTTCAATTCTGCAGTGGTCAGGGTATGCTGGGAGTTGTCGTTGACAAACAGCTGAAGGTTAGTGTTAGCCATAGTTATGTCAAAAGATAACATTCGTCAGGGTTCATCATGACCATCAACTCTCCAAAAAGAGGGGTCAAGGGGACCAGAGGGTTCTCCATCAGGCCCAAGCCCTGACATATCAATAGTTCTTGAAGGTCCAACAGATCCAAGAGGTGCAACGTTTAGCTCTAAGGCCCCAATAGAAAATCTGCAGCTGGGACTCCCATCTTGCTATGATTTTTACCATTGCAGAGGGACCTTTGGGCTTCAAGGCCTGGTGCAACTGCTACGTCTACAATCCCTATAATCCATTGGTGGAGACTTTGGAGCCAATCATTTGTCACTTGGGTCTATAACCCATTTTCACTGTATAGATGGAGGGTGGTCCTCAAAACCTTTCCTTCCGGACAATGCAAAGATCCCCAGTCTTACAATGACCCACAGATTTAGGCCAAGTCTGTAGAGGCCAACCCTGAGACTGTATTTGCATTGATGGCTGTCTCGTTACTTTGCTTTGTCAGCTGAAGTATTCTTCATTGTGAATGATGGCATCTCTGCAGAATTCACCTGCAGTTAAAATTACATTAACAAGGAAGTAAAATTAGTAAGCAAATGAAATCTGGTAAACTAGACGACAAATACATCTCTGATATCACGACGTTGTTCATTTCTTCTCTAAGACGTTTGGATTCTTGTACCTTTTGGCTGTTCCGGTGCACATTGTGATGGTGTGATACGGTGTGTGGGGTATCGTTCTGTCAATGTTAACATTTTTACTTATTTTAGGACTATTGTCTTGTTGCTCTTTATCATTCTGTGCATCGCATCTAATGTGACGACACAGCATTTAATGTTAATTATCCAGACGTCTATTTTCAGTAGGTGAAGAACCATAGACTGTTGTGATGAGTTTTATAAGTTTACTCTTGGTATTTTTGAATGGGTGCTGTTTGCCTCTTATATCAGCTCTGTCATGATAATAGGAATATGCCATGTTTTGAGTATATACCTAAAAGGTCCATGGCTTTTCAGACACACGCTGTGGGATTTTCCAACCCCCCTCTTCACTCTGCCTAGAAAGCTCTCCTTCTCTCTTAGCCTGCAGGCAACTCCCTCTATATGGCTGTAATGTGAGAACAGCATGCTACCAACATCCACGGAGGAATTTTTATGGCTCTGAGCTGCGAAAGCCAGTCTTCTCCCAAAACCCCTCATCCCCCTCCCGCCTGATACCAGATAAAACTGGTGCGGCAATTTTCCAACTGCATGGGACTCTTTTGTTCTTGAAAAGTTATGTATACGGGCACCGATCAGGGATAACTAGATAAAAGTTACATATTCCGGATGTCCACCGAGAGATCTATAACTCACTGAAATCGCTAGGAGCTAAACCCAATGAAATGCAAGGAATTGGTTTCTCCATAAGCGGGTCACATACCTACGCTACGTTTATACTTAAACAAACCCCCCTGACGTGGTGAGCATCATGATCCTTGTGTCGTTCTTCTACGAGGTTCATACAGCGAGTTATGTATAGAAATGGTTTGTCATAACTCTAAGTGTGTGTTTCCACGGTCAGGAAACGCTGCGTGTTTGACGCTGCATAGAGCCACAGCGTCAAACACGCAGCATCCAAATGTTAGAGCATAGTGGAGGGGATCTCATGAAATCCCGTCTCCACTATGCTTTAAAACACGCATGCGGCAGACCCGCGTAAACGGACATGCGGCGCGTCTTTTCAGAATGCAGCATGTCTGTTTAGAATGTGGCGACTCTCCATTGCCGCCCTGTAAATTTCCCATAGATAATCATTAGATGCGGTAAAATCACATCTAATGATTAGTCACATGCGTAGTAACTGCGTAAAGGCAGCTTACTACGCATGTCTCCTAATTTAAATAAGCTCTTACCTGTCCCGCCGCCGGAAGCCCCGCGTCCACTGCAGTTCTTGAGGTAAGCTAAGTTCTCGCGATAACTTGGTTTACCGCAAGAACTGCCATGCACGTGACCAAGGGTTATCTCCAGTCACTAGGGTGGTTCACACGGTCAGCTGATCAGCTGATTGCGAGAACGCTGCAGTGTAGGTAATAGGAGATAACTCTCCAGCGATCATCTACAAGCTCTGCTATGTCTGGATGTCAGGCATCCAGATGTAGCAGAGCCGGACTCATCGTGGGACACTCGTTTTTAAGGACTACATTGGACTCAGGGAGTATGCTGTTGGTTTATTATTTTTCTTTTTTTCCAGGAGTCGAGGGCATCGCAGGACTGCGCGTACAATAAAAATATGGTCAAAACTGTGTGGTGTTTTATTTCATTAAAATACTTTATTCTGCATGTGTGTGTTTTATTAACCCTTTACAAGTATAGGATTAGTAATGGTAGGTATCTTATTGACGCCTCTCCATTACTAAGCCGGCTTAATGTCACCTTACAACGGTGACATTAACCCCTTATTACCCCATATCCCACCGCTACAGGGGAGTGGGGAGAGAGAGGCTAAGCGCCATTTCCGGGGCAGCTGGGTGCTGGTATTTGTAGCCGGGGGGGGGGGGCAATATCCATGGCCCCTCTCTAGGCTATGAATATTAGCCCGCAGCTGTCTGCGTAGCCTTTCTGGCTATAAGTTATAGGGGGACCCCACATCATTTTTTGGGGGGAGTCCCCTTATTTTTATAGCCAGTAAAGGCTAAATATACAGCTGCGGGCTGATATTCATAGCCTGGGAAGATCCATGGGTATTAACCCCTTCCCAGGCTACAAACATCAGTCCCCCAGTCGTTGGCTTTCCCTCTCTGGCGCAGAAAATTGTGCGGGAGCCCACAACATTTTTTTTTCACATTTTTTTTAATTAAACAGATGTTGCTCTTAAGGCCGAGTCATACTTGTCATACACACGAGTCTCTCACCTCAATATCGGACACTGCTGCTGCCACTCGGGACCGGAGCGTTCAGCTACATAGAAATACATGCAGCCACACTCTCTGGTCCCGAGTGCCGGCGGCAGCGCCGGTTATTGAGGCGAGACTCGTGCGAGTTTCTTGCATGTGTGATCCCGGCCTAACTCTTTATTAACATTTTATTATGTTTATTACTAAACATCGGGCTTGGTATTATCTATCTATCTATCATCTATTATCTATCTACCTATCTATCTATTTACCTATTATCTACCGATATATCTATTTATCTATAAATATATTGATCTATAGATATATCGATAGATAGATAATAGATACAATAGATAGATAGATACAATAGATAGATCTATCTCTCACATATATCTATATCTATCTATCGCTCTATCTATCTATCTATCGTATCTATCTATTATCTATCTATCTGTGTGTCTAAACATTATTCTTTAATGGAGTATGTAAATGAAGAGGTTGGACATGAAATGACATCACAATTCTTTTTTTTTGTATAACTTTATGTAGCTTACAAAAACACACACAAATCCACATGAAAAAAAAACGCATGAAAAACGCATCAAAAAATGCGTGAAAAACGCATTAAAAATGCAGGTGACCTGCCAGTGACCTCAGGTGCAGATTTGGTGCAGATTTTACCTGCGTCAAATCCTGATGCAATCCTGACTGTGGAAACATACCCTAAGAAAGGGGAGCATTCAGCCTCTGAGTGAGGTCACCACAGGGGGAGTGCCTTGGTTTTGGGCACGGAGATAACGGAGTGAGACATCAGTCTTCCCTAGTCTTTTGTCTTGGGTCTAGCTGCGAGACAGATATGTGATGCATCTAGATGGCCCACCACCCACAGCACATGGTCAGCCTACCTTTTTTGGAGTAAAATATATAAAATTACTAGCTTCGCTTCTCCTTGCTTTATAACTAACTGTCACGTCCTCTGATTACGCTACTAATCTGGGTTGGCTCCGGTCCTGTTATTATTTAAGAAATCGGAGCTAGTGGCAGCGGATTTGTCCTATGCATTTGGGAGGCTTTGTAGCGATGGACCGCGTTGATAATGATTATTAGATAGCCCTCGCTGTAGTGTGCCCTTTAGCCAGTACAAAGTAAGGCAGCCTTTCTGATGACTAATTATCCTAGGTGCAGTACCCTGTCTGACCTGAGGGTAAGGGGGTGCCAGAGAGCTGCAAGTTCCAAACCGGAAGAGGGATATGGATAAATCCCCTTCAGAAAGGACTGGGGCAACCAAACAACCACAGTTCATGACAAATTGGCGTGAGCGGCGGAGATGATAAAGGTATCCTCCCCGTTTTCCGTGACAAGCTCCCACAGGGTATTGTCTGCTATCTTTGCAAGACAGGGACGCAAGATTATTGAACAATCAACATCTATAATATAATATGTTGATTGACCATTTTGTGGTTCCCTGTGGCTTCTGCAGAGCAGAAGACAAACTATGCACATTGATTAAATACACAATGTGAGATGAGCCCCTGACACCTCCCCCCTGACCTGTGAATGATGACCTGAAACACAAATGTGGGTATAAAGAGGAATTTTCTCTCCTGAGGAAAGAGATAAGTAAGATAGATCCTGTGTGGGATGCTGAGGCTACGGCAAGCACCCCAGATAGACTTGGAGAACCCTGGAAATTCTGCTGGAGGAGCCTATGTGGAGATGCATCCGTACCCATACTGCCATATCCATCTCTGAGCGGAGGATTGTGACTTTCATCTCCTGGGGCATTTATCCCCTTACTGGACTGTATCTGTGTTCCTGGACTATTTTATCCTCTGTGTGGTGGATTGTTTTATGGACCTTTTGGTTTACATGTAATAAAGGTGAGAGGTTTTTGGAACTTCTAGAGTGAACCCGCAGATCCACGACAATGAACCTCCCAAGGGTTAGCTCGCCAGATAGACCACCCCCTATACAGGGAGCGTTAGGGGCAGGCCCGAGGGAGACTATTGCCGCAGAAGCTGGCACCTGGGGACAGGGAATAGGAGATTCAAAAGAGAGTGGGAGAGCGTAGGACTAGACTGAACGGAAGAAGAAGACGCAGAACGGACAGGTACGAACTGGACACAAGCGAGACACAAGGAAAGCTGGGAATGATGGAGGCACAGAGGTGGTGGAACAGGTACGGAGGTGGACACAGGGCAGGCTGGACTGGACGATGCGACGGGGAAGACTAAATATGGTGAAGAAACTGGACAGGCTGCACTGCGCAAGGACACAGGACAGACCGAGCAGACACAAGAGAGGACCTGGGTCATAAGAAGCACAAATGACAATCAGGCAAGGAGCAGAGGAAGGGTGTACCTTAAATACATGGTGTGCAGGAGGACTTCCGGGTCAGGGTCCTCCAGGCCACAGAGAGGAGAAGCAGTGCGCGTGCGCAGAGGGAGATGCAGTGCGCACGCGCACCCGACGGACACCAGGAAGCTGCGGTGAATCAGGAGGAGAAGGAAGAACGCGCGCCTATAGGAGGAGCGCGCCGGAGAGGGTATGTCGGCGAGCGGGGGCCGGAGCGGCAGGCGGTGCGGCAGGAGCGGTGGCGCAGAGCGGCGCCATGACAAAACGTTCTTGGGACCTTTATTACATCTCTTGTCTCTCGCTCTGTTGATTGTGTGATACCGGACTAGGACTCCGTGACACACATTTTCACATTGCTTGATACTGTTTGGATGTTCTTGCATGTCTGTGTGGGAACAGAATGGTTAGGTCTGTGATCTTGGACCTTTTACCTTAAAGGCAATGGCCTTTTGGGACACATGAACATCATAGAAGGGGTTTCCTCTCTCAGGACCCCTTCTATGAGCCAGAACAGAGAGAAACTTTGTGGACTAAAGTTGTTTTTGTATTACAAGAGTTTCCATTTATCAGAAATATGACGTGGGCATTGCCGAGAAATACCCAACCACAGAGGCGTAGCTAGGGTTTCTGGCACCCGGGGTAAGAATTCATTTTGGCAAAGGACATATGTGATTTGCACACTCAGTCATGTGCCCACGAGCTCCTCTCCCTAATGTTCTCAATGTTCAGTGAAAAGCTGAGAGAAGCAGAATAGAAGCTCGATGTCGCAGGACCACAAGTATGAAAATCGCATATGAGTGACGTGTCCATGTGACGACTACTGGAACCTGCAGAGCTGAATCCTGACATCGCAGCTTCTGAATTCTCACAACGCATGCACTGCACACTACTAGGATTCTCCCTTGCCGGTGGACAGTCATGTCAGCACAAGCATGTGATTTGTATACCTCTGACCACATTCCGACTAGACGTGCCCGGCCTCACTCAGTTCGTTTTAAATGACGGAGGCTACACATGTCTAGTCAGCACGTGACCGCATGTATGTAAATCGCCAGCACAAGAGAATCCTGACAGTGTGCAGGGCACACTGTGAGAAGTCAGAAGTCTGCAGTCACAAAGAATGACTGCAAACTCATTACAAACCTGGACATCCCCTTTAATGCTCCTAACATAAATAAAACATGAGTTAGTCAGTATCACAAATAACATTTACATCCAGGTACCTTATAGATGACGTCGCCTCTGGAGCCGTTCTCCTTTTCTTCATCTTGTCCAGACCCCATGATGAGTTTTCTCAGCCACAGCCGTCTCTGCAGACCTCCATCTTCTCCGCTCTTTTGCAGAAAATCTCCACATGATGCCCTTAAAGATACAAGTGTCATTATAATGCTCCTGAATGAATAATTGCCCCTCATTATATTGTCTGCACAAAATATGACCCCCACACTGTCCCTCTTATGGTACATGCTCTTCACGCTGACCTCTCCTTTCTATACCGACCCCCCTCTTCACACTGTCCTCTCACTGTGTCCCCCTATAGGGCCCAGTATTTATACTGTACTCTCATCAGACCCCCCTCCTTGGTATACTGTCCGCTCCTGGCTGTGCCCTTACACTGTCCCCCCATGCTACGAACCCACTACTCAGTTTCTATTCTGTGCCCACTCACTTTTCTCCCCCATACTGTTTCCTCACACTATTCCCCTCCCTCCTCATACTGTCTCCTCTCACATCCTCCTGTTCACCAAACTGTCTCCTCATATATTTACCCCTCACTTTTTATACTGCCTGCTTACCTGACTCCTATACTAGTGCCGAGTTGATTGTCTCTGATGATAGTACCCTGTAGTACCCAAGTAATCATGTGCTTTCCATGCAGTGATGTCATATTGTTCAAATAGTGCTCAAATTATCAAGGGCTCAATGATAAATTCCCCTGTGGTCCAGGGCCTGCTCAGCTCATGAGACGCTTCTGGTGGTCCAGTCCGTAGTATTATGTTGTACAATGTAGTCTTGGGCAATTGCCCATTTTGCCACCTGTTTAGGACCCCATTGACTTTAGGTAGCTGATGAATGAGTAATGCTTAGGCCGTTCGTTTGGCCGGTAGCTTTCTTTCATGAATCTCACATATACTGGAGCACTTGCTCAGCCAAAGGAGTTGCTGCCACATCTCTAGAGGCAGCTTATCCCAGTCCAAAATTGGACATTCTGGATCCTTAACTTCCCTGACAGCATCTGTCGGTGGAGAATTGGGGGGCCCCATGTACGTTAGACTATCAGCCGAACACTTCGATACTGGTGGGATCGGCTGGTGTTAGGCTAAATAGGGACAGTCCTAATCTCTAGTTTAAAAACCTCACCATGTGTCTAATGATGTTGTGTGAATGAGGGCTGAGAATTTGGTTTTGCTTTCTGTTTCATTTCTACACCCTGTGCAGACTGGGTACTTGGCCTCCTTTTTCTTTGAGCTGGACATTACGTGTATATAGCTCCCCATCGCTAGTGTCCATTATTTGGGGCCTCAGCCCTTCTCAGCCCTTATTCACACAATGTCATTGAACACATGGTAAGGTTTTAATGCTATTATTATTATTTATTTATATAGCACCTTTAATTCCATGGTGCTGTACATGAGAAGCGGTTACATACAGAGTTATAGATATCACTTACAGTAAACAGGTTTACAGTGACGGACTGGTACAGAGGGGCGAGGACCCTGTCCTTGTGGACTCACATTCTATGGGATAGTGGGGAAGGACAGGGTTTAATCCCAGCTCTGCAGGGTCTTTATTAGATTCTCACAGAGGCGTAGCTAGGGGTTCAGCTCAGGGGGCGAAACATCTGAGTGGCCCCTAACCTCTGAATACAACTATGGTGGCGCACCCTAATAGTGGATGTAGGAGAACCTCAGCAGATGATCCTGCTGTAACTAAAAACATCTCCACAAAGACCAACACTGATATTACCGCCATCTTACATAGTAACATAGTAACATAGTAACATAGTTAGTAAGGCCGAAAAAAGACATTTGTCCATCCAGTTCAGCCTATATTCCATCATAATAAATACCCAGATCTACGTCCTTCTACAGAACCTAATAATTGTATGATACAATATTGTTCTGCTCCAGGAAGACATCCAGGCCTCTCTTGAACCCCTCGACTGAGTTCGCCATCACCACCTCCTCAGGCAAGCAATTCCAGATTCTCACTGCCCTAACAGTAAAGAATCCTCTTCTATGTTGGTGGAAAAACCTTCTCTCCTCCAGACGCAAAGAATGCCCCCTTGTGCCCGTCACCTTCCTTGGTATAAACAGATCCTCAGCGAGATATTTGTATTGTCCCCTTATATACTTATACATGGTTATTAGATCGCCCCTCAGTCATCTTTTTTCTAGACTAAATAATCCTAATTTCGCTAATCTATCTGGGTATTGTAGTTCTCCCATCCCCTTTATTAATTTTGTTGCCCTCCTTTGTACTCTCTCTAGTTCCATTATATCCTTCCTGAGCACCGGTGCCCAAAACTGGACACAGTACTCCATGTGCGGTCTAACTAGGGATTTGTACAGAGGCAGTATAATGCTCTCATCATGTGTATCCAGACCTCTTTTAATGCACCCCATGATCCTGTTTGCCTTGGCAGCTGCTGCCTGGCACTGGCTGCTCCAGGTAAGTTTATCATTAACTAGGATCCCCAAGTCCTTCTCCCTGTCAGATTTACCCAGTGGTTTCCCGTTCAGTGTGTAATGGTGATATTGATTCCCTCTTCCCATGTGTATAACCTTACATTTATCATTGTTAAACCTCATCTGCCACCTTTCAGCCCAAGTTTCCAACTTATCCAGATCCATCTGTAGCAGAATACTATCTTCTCTTGTATTAACTGCTTTACATAGTTTTGTATCATCTGCAAATATCGATATTTTACTGTGTAAACCTTCTACCAGATCATTAATGAATATGTTGAAGAGAACAGGTCCCAATACTGACCCCTGCGGTACCCCACTGGTCACAGCGACCCAGTTAGAGACTATACCATTTATAACCACCCTCTGCTTTCTATCACTAAGCCAGTTACTAACCCATTTACACACATTTTCCCCCAGACCAAGCATTCTCATTTTGTGTACCAACCTCTTGTGCGGCACGGTATCAAACGCTTTGGAAAAATCGAGATATACCACGTCCAATGACTCACCGTGGTCCAGTCTATAGCTTACCTCTTCATAAAAACTGATTAGATTGGTTTGACAGGAGCGATTTCTCATAAACCCATGCTGATATGGAGTTAAACAGTTATTCTCATTGAGATAATCCAGAATAACATCCTTCAGAAACCCTTCAAATATTTTACCAACAATAGAGGTTAGACTTACTGGCCTATAATTTCCAGGTTCACTTTTAGAGCCCTTTTTGAATATTGGCACCACATTTGCTATGCGCCAGTCCTGCGGAACAGACCCTGTCGCTATAGAGTCACTAAAAATAAGAAATAATGGTTTATCTATTACATTACTTAGTTCTCTTAGTACTCGTGGGTGTATGCCATCCGGACCCGGAGATTTATCTCTTTTAATCTTATTTAGCCGGTTTCGCACCTCTTCTTGGGTTAGATTGGTGACCCTTAATATAGGGTTTTCATTGTTTCTTGGGATTTCACCTAGCATTTCATTTTCCACCGTGAATACCGTGGAGAAGAAGGTGTTTAATATGTTAGCTTTTTCCTCGTCATCTACAACCATTCTTTCCTCACTATTTTTTAAGGGGCCTACATTTTCAGTTTTTATTCTTTTACTATTGATATAGTTGAAGAACAGTTTGGGATTAGTTTTACTCTCCTTAGCAATGTGCTTCTCTGTTTCCTTTTTGGCAGCTTTAATTAGTTTTTTAGATAAAGTATTTTTCTCCCTATAGTTTTTTAGAGCTTCAATGGTGCCATCCTGCTTTAGTAGTGCAAATGCTTTCTTTTTACTGTTAATTGCCTGTCTTACTTCTTTGTTTAGCCACATTGGGTTTTTCCTATTTCTAGTCCTTTTATTCCCACAAGGTATAAACCGCTTACACTGCCTATTTAGGATGTTCTTAAACATTTCCCATTTATTATCTGTATTCTTATTTCTGAGGATATTGTCCCAGTCTACCAGATTAAGGGCATCTCTAAGCCGGTCAAACTTTGCCTTCCTAAAGTTCAGTGTTTTTGTGAGTCCCTGACAAGTCCCCCTAGTGAAAGACAGGTGAAACTGTACAATATTGTGGTCGCTATTTCCTAGATGCCCGACCACCTGCAGATTTGTTATTCTGTCAGGTCTATTAGATAGTATTAGGTCTAAAAGTGCTGCTCCTCTGGTTGGATTCTGCACCATCTTGTGACCATATAGTGGTAGATACCAGTCCTGCAAAGCATACAAGTGATTACAGTACACTTATAGATGGTGACTTGCAGAAGACGTTCTTTCTGATGGAGTCAGTGGCGTAGGAAGGGGGGGGCGGGCCGCCCCGGGCGGCACAATGCAGGGGGTGTGACTGTGAATGCCCGCCGGCATTTATGTGCCCCCGTACCCGGTGGGCAGAGAGAGGGGGTCCACATCGGGCCCCTTATCTGCTCACCGGGCCCCTTCCGGCGCTGCGGCGCTTTCCTATTGACGTGCGGGCGTGCGCCCACATGTCAATAGTTAACAGCCGCCAGCTAATTGGAGGCTGGCAGCTGAAGTCAGCCGCAGGCACAGCACCGGTGTTTGACGTCATTGTCAGTCGCCGGCGAGTGTGCGCTGCTCGAGGGAGCTCGCCACCTGGAGCGCGGACAGGTGAGGAGACTCTGTTTTTGTTTTTGTTTTGTTTTTTTGATAAGCTAACGGTGGACACACTGGGGGCAATGCTGGAGACACTGGGGCAAAGCTGGAGACACTGGGGCAGATTCCTGGACGCACTTGGGGCAATGCTGGAGGACACACTGGGGCAATGCTGGAGACACTGGGGCAATGCTGGAGACACTGGGGTCAATGCTGGAGACACCGGGGCAGATTGCTGGAGACACTGGGGCAGATTGCTGGAGACACTGGGGCAGATTGCTGGAGACACTGGGGCAGATTGCTGGAGACACTGGGGCAGATTGCTGGAGACACTGGGGCAATGCTGGAGACACTGGGATAGATTGCTGGACACACTGGGGGCAATGCTGGAGACACTGGGGCAGACTGCTGGAGACACTGGGGCAATGCTGGAGACACTGGGGCAAAGCTGGAGACACTGGGGCAGATTCCTGGACGCACTTGGGGCAATGCTGGAGGACACACTGGGGCAATGCTGGAGACACTGGGGCAATGCTGGAGACACTGGGGGCAATGCTGGAGACACTGGGGCAGATTGCTGGAGACACTGGGGCAGATTGCTGGAGACACTGGGGCAATTCTGGAGACACTGGGGCAGATTGCTGGAGACACTGGGGCAGATTGCTGGAGACACTGGGGCAATGCTGGAGACACTGGGGCAGATTGCTGGACACACTGGGGGCAATGCTGGAGACACTGGGACAGATTGCTGTACACACTGGGGGCAATATACCAATAAATGGTATAGTCTCTAACTGGGTCGCTGTGACCAGTGGGGTACCGCAGGGGTCAGTATTGGGACCTGTTCTCTTCAACATATTCATTAATGATCTGGTAGAAGGTTTACACAGTAAAATATCGATATTTGCAGATGATACAAAACTATGTAAAGCAGTTAATACAAGAGAAGATAGTATTCTGCTACAGATGGATCTGGATAAGTTGGAAACTTGGGCTGAAAGGTGGCAGATGAGGTTTAACAATGATAAATGTAAGGTTATACACATGGGAAGAGGGAATCAATATCACCATTACACACTGAACGGGAAACCACTGGGTAAATCTGACAGGGAGAAGGACTTGGGGATCCTAGTTAATGATAAACTTACCTGGAGCAGCCAGTGCCAGGCAGCAGCTGCCAAGGCAAACAGGATCATGGGGTGCATTAAAAGAGGTCTGGATACACATGATGAGAGCATTATACTGCCTCTGTACAAATCCCTAGTTAGACCGCACATGGAGTACTGTGTCCAGTTTTGGGCACCGGTGCTCAGGAAGGATATAATGGAACTAGAGAGAGTACAAAGGAGGGCAACAAAATTAATAAAGGGGATGGGAGAACTACAATACCCAGATAGATTAGCGAAATTAGGATTATTTAGTCTAGAAAAAAGACGACTGAGGGGCGATCTAATAACCATGTATAAGTATATAAGGGGACAATACAAATATCTCGCTGAGGATCTGTTTATACCAAGGAAGGTGACGGGCACAAGGGGGCATTCTTTGCGTCTGGAGGAGAGAAGGTTTTTCCACCAACATAGAAGAGGATTCTTTACTGTTAGGGCAGTGAGAATCTGGAATTGCTTGCCTGAGGAGGTGGTGATGGCGAACTCAGTCGAGGGGTTCAAGAGAGGCCTGGATGTCTTCCTGGAGCAGAACAATATTGTATCATACAATTATTAGGTTCTGTAGAAGGACGTAGATCTGGGTATTTATTATGATGGAATATAGGCTGAACTGGATGGACAAATGTCTTTTTTCGGCCTTACTAACTATGTTACTATGTTACTATGTAATGCTGGAGACACTGGGGCAGATTGCTGGAGACACTGGGGCAATGCTGGAGACACTGGGGCAATGCTGGAGACACTGGGGCAGATTGCTGGAGACACTGGGGCAATGCTGGAGACACTGGGGCAGATTGCTGGACACACTGGGGTAATGCTGGAGGACACTGGGGCAGATTGCTGGAGACACTGGGGCAATGCTGGATACACTGGGGCAATGCTGGAGACACTGGGGCAATGCTGGAGACACTGGGGCAGATTGCTGGACACACTGGGGCAATGCTGGAGACACTGGGGCAGATTGCTGGACACACTGGGGTAATGCTGGAGGACACACTGGGGCAGATTGCTGGACACACTGGGGCAATGCTGGAGGACACACTGGGGCAGATTGCTGGAGACACTGGGGCAATGCTGGAGACACTGGGGCAGATTGCTGAACACACTGGGGTAATGCTGGAGGACACACTGGGGCAGATTGCTGGAGACACTGGGGCAATGCTGGAGACACTGGGGCAGATTGCTGGACACACTGGGGGCAATGCTGGAGGACACACTGGAGCAGATGATTGCTGGAGACACTGAGGCAATGCTGGAGACACTGGGGCAGATTGCTGGACACACTGGGGGCAATGCTTGAGGACACACTGGAGCAGATGATTGCTGGAGACACTGGGGCAATGCTGGAGACACTGGGGCAATGCTGGAGACACTGGGGCAAAGCTGGAGACACTGGGGCAGATTCCTGGACGCACTTGGGGCAATGCTGGAGGACACACTGGGGCAATGCTGGAGACACTGGGGCAATGCTGGAGACACTGGGGGCAATGCTGGAGACACTGGGGCAGATTGCTGGAGACACTGGGGCAGATTGCTGGAGACACTGGGGCAATGCTGGAGACACTGAGGCAGATTGCTGGAGACACTGGGGCAGATTGCTGGAGACACTGGGGCAATGCTGGAGACACTGGGGCAGATTGCTGGACACACTGGGGGCAATGCTGGAGACACTGGGACAGATTGCTGTACACACTGGGGGCAATGCTGGAGACACTGGGGCAGATTGCTGGAGACACTGGGGCAATGCTGGAGACACTGGGGCAATGCTGGAGACACTGGGGCAGATTGCTGGAGACACTGGGGCAATGCTGGAGACACTGGGGCAATGCTGGAGACACTGGAGCAGATTGCTGGACACACTGGGGTAATGCTGGAGGACACACTGGGGCAGATTGCTGGAGACACTGGGGCAATGCTGGATACACTGGGGCAATGCTGGAGACACTGGGGCAGATTGCTGGACACACTGGGGCAATGCTGGAGACACTGGGGCAGATTGCTGGACACACTGGGGTAATGCTGGAGGACACACTGGGGCAGATTGCTGGACACACTGGGGCAATGCTGGAGGACACACTGGGGCAGATTGCTGGAGACACTGGGGCAATGCTGGAGACACTGGGGCAGATTGCTGAACACACTGGGGTAATGCTGGAGGACACACTGGGGCAGATTGCTGGAGACACTGGGGCAATGCTGGAGACACTGGGGCAGATTGCTGGACACACTGGGGGCAATGCTGGAGGACACACTGGAGCAGATGATTGCTGGAGACACTGAGGCAATGCTGGAGACACTGGGGCAGATTGCTGGACACACTGGGGGCAATGCTTGAGGACACACTGGAGCAGATGATTGCTGGAGACACTGGGGCAATGCTGGAGACACTGGGGCAGATTGCTGGACACACTGGGGGCAATGCTGGAGGACACACTGGAGCAGATGATTGCTGGAGACACTGGGGCAATGCTGGAGACACTGGGGCAGATTGCTGGACACACTGGGGGCAATGCTTGAGGACACACTGGAGCAGATTGCTGGAGACACTGGGGCAGATTGCTGGACACACGGGTCATGCTGGAGGACACACTGGGGCAGATTGCTGGAGACACTGGGGCAATGCTGGAGACACTGGGGCAGATTGCTGGACACACTGGGGGCAATGCTGGATGACACACTGGAGCAGATGATTGCTGGAGACACTGGGGCAATGCTGGAGACACTGGGGCAGATTGCTGGACACACTGGGGGCAATGCTTGAGGACACACTGGAGCAGATGATTGCTGGAGACACTGGGGCAATGCTGGAGACACTGGGGCAGATTGCTGGACACACTGGGGGCAATGCTGGAGGACACACTGGAGCAGATTGCTGGAGACACTGGGGCAATGCTGGAGACACTGGAGCAATGCTGGAGACACTGGGGCAGATTGCTGGACACACTGGGGGTAATATGCTGGAGACACTGGGGCAGATTGCTGGACACACTGGGGGCAATGCTGGATACTCTGGGGCAATATGCTGGACATACTGGGGCAGATTGCTGGACACACTGGGGGCAGGACTGGAGGCATGGGCAGAATGTAGACACGGGGCATGATTGGAGACACGGGGCAGAATTAAAGACATGGGGCAGGATTGGATCATGGGGCAGGATGGATACGATGGAGACAGATGGGGCAGGATGTGGAGATCATATGGGGTAGAAATGTAGAATGGATACTCATGAGTGCAGGATGCGAGAACATATGGCTGGAGCCAGGAATGAGATACGGGGCCAGGGTGGGGAATATTATTACCATAGGCGCTAATTAAGGGATATTATTACTGCAGTGATGTATTTATTTTATTTTTTTAGTATACCGTTTTAAATGGGGGGGCGGTCCTGTTACTGTGCAGAGTGACACTATATCGCCTTTTTTCTTCATGTGGTGTAATGTAGAAGTTGGGAAAAATTAAGTAATGTGTTCTGCAAGCGGAGCTCGAGATAACTGTGTTATTTCCTGCAGAAACGAGTCCTGGCTGGAAGAAATGATGGCGGTCTGTGCTGGATGAAAGATGAAGGACTTCACCTAGAGATGTCACTGGTGAGTCAGTGTTACCTATACACTGACACTATACACTGTATACTGTATACAGAGCTCCTGTGTATAATGTCACCAGTGATCACTGTATTACCTATACATTATATACAGAGCTCCTGTGTATAATGTCACCAGTGATCTCTGTATTACCTCTACACAGACACTGCATACTAAGTACAGATCTCCTGTGAATACTGGCACTTATGGTGATAGTATTGTGTTTTTTTTGTGTTTTTTTTAATTACTGATCAGTATTGTAGTATTCAGTCACTATGTGGTGGTAATATGTGGTCTGGAAATGGTGTTGTGGTATTTGTCCCTTGAATGTGCTATTTGGCCACCAAGCGGTGGTAATATGTGGTCTTGACATGGCGCGGTGGTATTTGTTCCTTGTATGTGATATTTGTAACAACTCTGCTGGCATCGCAGCATGGCCTCTCATCTCTCACACAATCTTACCCACTGCTCCAGGCCATGATGTGGTTTCTGTTTCATGCCAGCTCCATATTCTGTGTCTCTGCTCTCTGCATGCTTCCTGACTGTGTGTATAGGGGGCCGGCGCCTGAACTCTCTGGTTCTTATAGGAATCAGGTGCATCTGTCTAATCAGTTCCTGACCAATTACCAAGAGGCCTCCTGTATATAGTGCAGCTCCACCCTGTGGTCTGGGCCTGTGCAATGTGTTAGCTCAGTTACTTCGGAGTTTGCCAGGCCTTGCTCTGAGTTACTCCCTCTGAGCTTTTCTCTGTGCTTTTGCCTTGATCTTGTTGTCCGCCCTCCAGGAGGCAGAATATCCTGGTCCCAGTGTCTTTGTCCTTGTGTCTTGTTCCTTTGCCTTGTCTGTACTTAGTCTTATCTCGGTCTCCTTGTCTGTGGCTTCCTTCGCTGCTGTGTCTTTCCTTGTGTTCTCAGTCTGCTTTCTCTCCGCACTCTTGCGGCTCTGCCTGCTCTGTAGCTTTGTGGCTTGGTCTCTACTCCGCGGTTCTGCTCCATTCTGCTCTGCTCCGCTCCCGTTGCTGCAGTAATCTATTGCTGCAGCTTCTCTCCGCAATCCTTGCGGTTCCACTCTGCTTAGCTTCTGCAGTATCTCTTGCTGCAGCTCCTCTCCACATTCCTTGTGGCTCCGCTCTGCTTAGCTTTTATTGCTGTGCTATCTCTTGCTGCTCTACCGCTCCTATTCGCAGCCTTGCAGTTCGCTTCCAGTCTGAACAGGTCCCAACCTGTTCCTTCTTACTTCTTTCATACTACATATCCGTAACTGCACCTCCTGTGTGAACAGGTCCCTACCTGTTCCTTCATAACCAGTCCTGCCGTTCCTGCCCTGCCTTCCAGTCCTGTGTTCCTGCTGTCCTAGCCAGACCTGTTTCCTGCTGTGTCTCTGCCAGCCCTGAGTTCTCTGCCGTGTCTCTGCCAGCCCTGTCTCAGCCGTGCCACCCTACTCGTCTGTGTTCCAGCCGTGCTCTTCTGCCAGTCCTGCCTAATGCCCGCACAAATCCTGGTGTTCCTGTCTCCCAAGTGTGATCAGCAGCCACAGCCAGACACCACCCTGGAGTAGCACCTGGCAGCTGCCTGCTGCACAAGCCTGTCCTCACCATCAGAGGCTCCAGTGAAAACCCAGGCAGCTGTTATAGTCACGCCCCTTCTAGGGTAGTCTGGTATGTGGCACAGTGGGGCCACAAACCCCCCGAGCTCACGCCCACCAGTCAGGGCGTGAGCGTGACAATATTGGTCAAAATATACCTAAATTGTATTGCAGATTTTAACAAATATTTAATAGGCTACAGTAGAGTCGGGGGGGGGGGGGGGGAGGCGCCAAACTCGGGAACAGCCCCGGGCGGCAAAATCTCTAGCTACGCCTCTGGATGGAGTCATTCACTTTTCCCGTCTTTGCCATCTGTCCCAGACCGACATGACAACTTCTCCAGCCAGGACTCATCTGCAGAGATTACAGACACATTTGACGTCTCACATTTCCTGCACTGTTCCCATCTATTTCCAACCTGCGCAACTTCCTCATCCTGCTGATACCCCAAAGCTGAGCCGCTGCCGTATGTGTCCTTATTACTGCTCCTGCTATGTGGGGCAAAAACAGGGATGCTCTTACTGCCCCACATAGTAATGCCACCACTGTGCCCTTACATAGTAAAATGTTTCCTTTGTGCCCTCACAGTAGCCACAAACTCTTTACAGGCCCCCACAGAAGTTCCCAGACTGTATAGTTGCCCCATGGTAGCTCCCAAACTGTATATAGGCCCCTACACTGTATGAGAACCCGACAGCAGCCTTCAAACTGTATATCGGCCCTTACATTATCTCTCAAACTGTATAATGACCCCCACATTAGCTCACATGCTGTATAATGGCCCCTGTATTAGATCCCATGCTGTATAATGACCCCCACATTAGCTCACATGCTGTATAATGGCCCCTGTATTAGATCCCATGCTGTATAATGACCCCCACATTAGCTCACATGCTGTATAATCGCCCCTGTATTAGATCCCATGCTGTATAATGACCCCCGCATTAGCTCCTATGCTGTATAATGACCCCCACATTAGCTCCCATGCTGTATAATGACCCCCGCATTAGCTCCTATGCTGTAAAGTGACCCCCGCATTAGATCCCATGCTGTATAATGATCCCCGCATTAGCTCCCATGCTTTATAATGACCCCCGCATTCACTCCCATGCTGTAAAGTGACCACCGCATTAGATCCCATGCTGTATAATGACCCCCACATTAGCTCCCATGCTGTATAATGACCCCCGCATTAGATCCCATGCTGTATAATGACCCCCGCATTAGCTCCCATTCTGTATAATGACCCCTGCATTCGCTCCCATGCTGTATAATGACCCCCGCATTCGCTCCCATGCTTATAATGACCCCCACATTTGTTCCCATGCTGTATAATGACCCCTGCATTCGCTCCCATGCTGTATAATGACCCCTGCATTCGCTCCCATGCTTATAATGACCCCCGCATTCACTCCCATGCTCTATAATGACCCCCGCATTCACTCCCATGCTCTATAATGACCCCCGCATTCACTGCCATGCTTATAATGACCCCCGCATTTGCTCCCATGCTGTACAATGACCCCCGCATTCACTCCCATGCTCTATAATGACCCCCGCATTTGCTCCCATGCTGTACAATGACCCCCGCATTCACTCCCATGCTGTATAATGACCCCCGCATTCGCTCCCATGCTGTATAATGACCCCCGCATTCGCTCCCATGCTGTACAATGACCCCTGCATTCGCTCCCATGCTGTACAATGACCCCCGCATTCGCTCCCATGCTGTACAATGACCCCCGCATTTGCTCCCATGCTGTATAATGACCCCCGCATTCGCTCCCATGCTGTATAATGACCCTCGCTTTAGCTCCCATGCTGTATAATGACCCCTGCATTCGCTCCCATGCTGTATAATGACCCCCGCCTTCGCTCCCATGCTTATAATGACCCCCACATTTGCTCCCATGCTGTATAATGACCCCTGCATTCGCTCCTATGCTGTATAATGACCCCTGCATTCGCTCCCATGCTTATAATGACCCCCGCATTCACTCCCATGCTCTATAATGAACCCCGCATTCACTCCCATGCTTATAATGACCCCCCCATTTGCTCCCATGCTGTACAATGACCCCCGCATTCACTCCCATGCTCTATAATGACCCCCGCATTTGCTCCCATGCTGTACAATGACCCCCGCATTCACTCCCATGCTGTATAATGACCCCCGCATTAGCTCCCATGCTGTATAATGACCCCCGCATTAGCTCCCATTCTGTATAATGACCCCCGCATTAGCTCCCATTCTGTATCAGGACTCCCGCATTAGCTTCCATGCTGTATAATGACCCCCGCATTCGCTTCCATGCTGTATAATGACCCCTGCATTCGCTCCCATGCTGTATAATGACCCCCGCATTTGCTCCCATGCTGTATAATGACCCCCGCATTAGCTCCCATGCTGTATAATGACCCCCGCATTAGCTCCCATTCTGTATAAGGACTCCTGCATTAGCTTCCATGCTGTATAATGACCCCCGCATTCGCTCCCATGCTGTATAATGACCCCTGCATTCGCTCCCATGCTTATAATGACCCCCACATTTGCTCCCATGCTGTATAATGACCCCCGCATTAGCTCCCATGCTGTATAATGACCCCTGCATTCGCTCCCATGCTGTATAATGACCCCCGCATTTGCTCCCATGCTGTATAATGACCCCCGCATTCGCTCCCATGCTGTACAATGACCCCCGCATTCGCTCCCATGCTGTATAATGACCCCCGCATTCGCTCCCATGCTGTACAATGACCCCCGCATTCGCTCCCATTCTGTATAATGACCCCCGCATTAGCTCCCATTCTGTATAAGGACTCCCGCATTAGCTTCCATGCTGTATAATGACCCCCGCATTCGCTTCCATGCTGTATAATGACCCCCGCATTCGCTCCCATGCTGTATAATGACCCCCGCATTTGCTCCCATGCTGTATAATGACCCTCGCTTTAGCTCCCATGCTGTATAATGACCCCTGCATTCGCTCCCATGCTGTATAATGACCCCCGCATTTGCTCCCATGCTGTATAATGACCCCCGCATTCGCTCCCATGCTGTACAATGACCCCCGCATTCGCTCCCATGCTGTATAATGACCCCCGCATTCGCTCCCATGCTGTATAATGACCCTCGCTTTAGCTCCCACTCCTTAGATTCTGGTCACTGTCTGTCCCTTTCTCTGGGCTGCTACTTGCACAGCTCTGATATATATATGACAAAGAGCTAAATAGAAGAAACTAGAAACAGCTGCAGGTGCACATAGAGGCGACGTATGGGTGCAGCTCCCTGAATGTATCCAGGCGATTCTAAAGGAATAGTTTTATCTGGACAAGAACCCAAAGAGGGAAATGAGGGAACCAGAAGAAAGGGAAGGGAGGTAGAATATTACCAATCGAAAGAAAAAAGTCTGCTCCCCTGGCTCATCTGTTCCTCTCTTTTTCCCCTTCTCCCCCTTTGGGGGTCTTGTTATCTAGATTCAGTATAATATCAGGGGCCAACACCCATATGCGATTTTTCTATACGCACCTACTTGCTGTTTGTATTTTCTTCTGTCTGGCTATTTATCATATATATGCAGCCTCAACTTTTTTTTTTTTTTTAATAAAAGGTTCTATAATGGGGTTTTTGTGTTTACCACCTTGGATTTACTGATATGAGGTCATACGGACACTGGTCTGATAGGATCCTGACCCCGGCTATAGGATAGAATATATACTATCTTATAGCAGTGTCGGGGTCCTATCAGACCAGTGTATATATATATATATATATATATATATATATATATATATACACACACACACTGACAAGACTGGTCAGCAATATGCACTGATAGATTTGACCTCAGCTGCAGGACCACACAGATGAGATATACTGTATATACAGTATATATATATATATATATATATATATATATATATATATATATATATAAACATATCCTCATTTGTGGGGTCCTGCAGCTAGGGTCACATCTATCAGTGCATATTACTGACCAGTCTTGTCAGTCTCTGAGGCACCATGACATTTATGGCAGCTGCTTTGAAGTCTTCTACAGATTGGATGATGCTCGGCCATTTGCACTGACAGTGACTCGATTTAAACATATTCCATGTTCCAAATTATTACATTTTTCTCAGATTTTCCTAAATGGTCGGTGCAAATGACATTCAGTCTAATAAAAGTCATCACCCGTTAAAAAATAGTGAGGAAAGAATGGTTGTAGATGACGAGGAAAAAGCTAACATATTAAACACCTTCTTCTCCACAGTATTCACGGTGGAAAATGAAATGCTAGGTGAAATCCCAAGAAACAATGAAAACCCTATATTAAGGGTCACCAATCTAACCCAAGAAGAGGTGCGAAACCGGCTAAATAAGATTAAAATAGATAAATCTCCGGGTCCGGATGGCATACACCCACGAGTACTAAGAGAACTAAGTAATGTAATAGATAAACCATTATTTCTTATTTTTAGGGACTCTATAGCGACAGGGTCTGTTCCGCAGGACTGGCGCATAGCAAATGTGGTGCCAATATTCAAAAAGGGCTCTAAAAGTGAACCTGGAAATTATAGGCCAGTAAGTCTAACCTCTATTGTTGGTAAAATATTTGAAGGGTTTCTGAGGGATGTTATTCTGGATTATCTCAATGAGAATAACTGTGTAACTCCATATCAGCATGGGTTTATGAGAAATCGCTCCTGTCAAACCAATCTAATCAGTTTTTATGAAGAGGTAAGCTATAGGCTGGACCACGGTGAGTCATTGGACGTGGTATATCTCGATTTTTCCAAAGCGTTTGATACCGTGCCGCACAAGAGGTTGGTACACAAAATGAGAATGCTTGGTCTGGGGGAAAATGTGTGTAAATGGGTTAGTAACTGGCTTAGTGATAGAAAGCAGAGGGTGGTTATAAATGGTATAGTCTCTAACTGGGTCGCTGTGACCAGTGGGGTACCGCAGGGTCGGTATTGGGACCTGTTCTCTTCAACATATTCATTAATGATCTGGTAGAAGGTTTACACAGTAAAATATCGATATTTGCAGATGATACAAAACTATGTAAAGCAGTTAATACAAGAGAAGATAGTACTCTGCTACAGATGGATCTGGATAAGTTGGAAACTTGGGCTGAAAGGTGGCAGATGAGGTTTAACAATGATAAATGTAAGGTTATACACATGGGAAGAAGGAATCAATATCACCATTACACACTGAACGGGAAACCACTGGGTAAATCTGACAGGGAGAAGGACTTGGGGATCCTAGTTAATGATCAACTTACCTGGAGCAGCCAGTGCCAGGCAGCAGCTGCCAAGGCAAACAGGATCATGGGGTGCATTAAAAGAGGTCTGGATACACATGATGAGAGCATTATACTGCCTCTGTACAAATCCCTAGTTAGACCGCACATGGAGTACTGTGTCCAGTTTTGGGCACCGGTGCTCAGGAAGGATATAATGGAACTAGAGAGAGTACAAAGGAGGGCAACAAAATTAATAAAGGGGATGGGAGAACTACAATACCCAGATAGATTAGCGAAATTAGGATTATTTAGTCTGGAAAAAAGACGACTGAGGGGCGATCTAATAACCATGTATAAGTATATAAGGGGACAGTACAAATATCTCGCTGAGGATCTGTTTATACCAAGGAAGGTGACGGGCACAAGGGGGCATTCTTTGCGTCTGGAGGAGAGAAGGTTTTTCCACCAACATAGAAGAGGATTCTTTACTGTTAGGGCAGTGAGAATCTGGAATTGCTTGCCTGAGGAGGTGGTGATGGCGAACTCAGTCGAGGGGTTCAAGAGAGGCCTGGATGTCTTCCTGGAGCAGAACAATATTGTATCATACAATTATTAGGTTCTGTAGAAGGACGTAGATCTGGGGATTTATTATGATGGAATATAGGCTGAACTGGATGGACAAATGTCTTTTTTCGGCCTTACTAACTATGTTACTATGTTAGATTATACATCGAATGTTATTGGAGAAACCTCCCAATGATAACAGTATAATCTCCACAATGAATAAAACCCCACAATGCACTGCTCCAAATTATTAGCCACAGTAGAATTTATAAACATTTGATATAAAGAACTGAAAAGTCTCATTTGTGGAATTTGCAGCATTAGGAGGTCACATTCACTGAACATAAAAGCTATTTAACCCCAAAACCTCCTAACAGGCCACGTTACATGTAACATAGTAACATAGTAACATAGTAACATAGTTAGTAAGGCCGAAAAAAGACATTTGTCCATCCAGTTCAGCCTATATTCCATCATAATAAATACCCAGATCTACGTCCTTCTACAGAACCTAATAATTGTATGATACAATATTGTTCTGCTCCAGGAAGACATCCAGGCCTCTCTTGAACCCCTCGACTGAGTTCGCCATCACCACCTCCTCAGGCAAGCAATTCCAGATTCTCACTGCCCTAACAGTAAAGAATCCTTTTCTATGTTGGTGGAGAAACCTTCTCTCCTCCAGACGCAAAGAATGCCCCCTTGTGCCCGTCACCTTCCTTGGTATAAACAGATCCTCAGCGAGATATTTGTATTGTCCCCTTATATACTTATACATGGTTATTAGATCGCCCCTCAGTCGTCTTTTTTCTAGACTAAATAATCCTAATTTCGCTAATCTATCTGGGTATTGTAGTTCTCCCATCCCCTTTATTAATTTTGTTGCCCTCCATAGGAACCTTCTTTGCTGTCACCTTCACAATTCTTGCCTCCATTGACTTCTGAGTTTTCGGAGAGTTTCTTCTTGTATTTCTTCTCTCCCAGAGCTGCTGTGATCGGCCTCCCACCCTCATAGATCTTTGGCTTGATGATCCTCCAAAGGTTCTCTATAGGGTTAAGGTCAGGGGAAGATGGCGGCCGCACCATGAGTTTATCTCCTTTTATGCCCATAGCAGCCAATGACTCGGAGGTTTCTTTGCAGCATGAGATGGGGCATTGTCAGCATGAAGATGATTTTGCTCCTGGTTTCTGCTTTTAGACCATGGAAGAAAGTTGTCAGTCAGAAACTCTATATACTTTACACAGGTCATTTTCACACCTTCAGGAACCTTAAAGGGCCCCACCAGCTGTTTTCCCATGATTCCTGCCAAAAATATGACTCCTCCACCTCCTTGCTGACGTCGCAGGATTGTTGCGACATGGTGGCCATCCACCAACCATCCACTACTCCATCCATCTGGACCATCCATGGTTGCTCGACACTCATCGGTAAACATGACTGTTTGAAAATTAGTCTTCATGTATATCTGGGCCCACTGCAACCATTTCTGCTTGTGAACACAGTTTAGGGGTGGCCGAATAGTAGGTTTATGCACCACACCAAGCCTTTGAAGGATCCTACACCTTGAGGTTCAAGGGACTCCAGAGGCACCAGCAGCTTCAAAATAACTGTTTGCTGCTTTGTAATGGTATTTTGGCAGCTGCTCTCTTAATCCAATGAATTTGTCTGGCAGAAACCTTCCTCATTATGCCTTTATCTGCATGAACTCTGTGCTCTGTTTCAGTCACAAATCTCTTCACAGTATGATAATCACTCTTAAGTTTTCGTGAAATATCTAATGTTTTCATCCCTTGTCCAAGGCATTGCACTATTTGATGCTTTTCGGTAGCAGAGAGATCCTTTTTCTTTCCTCTGTTACTTGAAAACTGTGGCCTACTTAATAATGTGGAACATCATTTTTTAGTAGTTTTTCCTTTAATTAGAATCACTTGGAAAACTAATTATCACATGTGTTTAAGATTGATTTCAGTGATCCATTGAACCCTGAGACACAATAACATCCACAAGGTTATTTGAAAAACAAAACAATTAAATCTTCATGACACTTAAATCCAATTTGCATAATAATTTGGAACACTGTAGTGTGCGCAGGGACATGCATGGACATGCGTTGTATGCGGATGTGTCCCCGTGCATCATTTTGACGTGCCCGCCGAACGCAAAATGTCCCTGCGTACACTATGTTAAATATAGGTACGCGGGGGCGCATGCGCGGACTCTGATGGAACAAGACGTGCTCTGCTGAGCTCCGCAGCCCGACGCCTAATTATACCCACGCCGAGCACCGGAGCCGGGAGGATTTCATAGCGAGCAGACTCCCCTCCTGCCCGTGAGTCTAGAGGCTGATAATGCCCAAGAAGGGGGGAGCTGGCCAGCCGGTGGGTCGCCCGATCTCAGAACTCTTGGCGGGCACCGGCACTAGTAAAATGGCCGCCGCATCTACCCCCGCTCCCATCCCGCCCTCGCAGCCCAGTGCAGGAGCTGGTGAGGAGGATTCGGACAATGGAGGAGACGCTGTCATTGCTACGGCAGCGTTAACTAAAACCCTCCAGGAGACTTTCCGCTCTGAGCTCACCACCGCTATGCAGTCCATAACAGCCCAGCTGCAAGACATAATCCAGCGTACGTCACACCTTGAATAGAAGATGGACGCCACTGCAGAGGCCTTGGAGGAGGACCAGGAGACCCTTAAGCACCATGCGGATCGCATAATGGACCTTGAATTAAAGAGTGAGGACCTAGAGAACAGATCACGCAGAGGAAATATCAGGGTACGTGGTCTGCCAGAGTCCTTTATAACATTAAAAGAAACAATTACCACACTGTTCACAGCTCTTTTACCAGATGTGGACCCCTCTCTAATGCACATCACAAGGATTCATAGATCCCTAGGCAGGCCGAGAGCCCTAGACATACCCAGAGATGTAGTCCTCAAAATGCAACATGAGGAGATCAGGGATCTCATCTTAAATGCTGTGAGGCCGCTTTCCACACTACCTGGCCTACCAGACTCTGTGCGTCTTTTGTCAGTTATTGCTCCAGCCACGCTGTTCCGCAGGAGAACCCTAAAGCCAGTCACTACAGCATTGCAAACAGCACAAGTCAAATACCGTTGGGGCTTTCCATTTTCTCTATCCTTCACTCTTGGAAATGAGCTACATATATGCCGTTCGTTGGAAGAAGGCAAAAAGGCCCTTGAACAAGCTGGATTGCCATTTACTGACTCCCTGCCACCACAACCGCAAAGAAAATCGCGTCCGACCAGGGACTGGCAAACCGCTCCTATAACTAGGAGCCAACGCACACGAATTACATGACTGGTGCCTGACGGCTAACAGAACACTTGATTTAGTTTTGATGCTACTTTACAGCATACTGCTAGATACGCCACGCTACGTGGGTTTGTCTGTTTCATACAGAAACAACATCGACTATCCTTCCGGTTCCGAATTTATTTAGATAGGCCCGGACCTACCTAAGACTTACCCACCTTATAACCTTACCTCCCCTCCCTTTTTTTTATTTTTTTTTATTTCCCCCCCCCCCTATTTACAACCCCACCCCACCTCCACCATCATAACTTAGAAGGGTCTTGTATTATAATGGGTTGGGCCTCGGGTCTATCACATGTTGCCCAATTTTGGTGTTTTCTGGTTGGCTCTATATTATGGCTTTCCGGATCGCCATGCTTTTTGGGCCCATAGCCCAAATTCACTTGTTTGCATTGTTGAATATGTTTGTCCCCCCCTGTGTTGTCTCTTTCCTACTGTTTTCCCTTAGACCTGCACATCGCTGTCAGTTCCGTTACCCTCAAAGGAGGCGCCTTCACTGGTGGATATGGACCAGCGCCCAGCTCAACAGGTCTATAAGCGGTAAATATATGCCTAATCATGTGTAGGGTTATCTCCCACAATGTGAGAGGGTTAAACTCGCCTATTAAACGAAAAAAAGCCTTTTTGGACTACCATAAGCATAAACCTGACATTCTGTGCCTACAAGAAACCCACTTCTCCATTGCTTCCTCACCCAAGTATTTTGATTCCAAATACACTCGCTATTATTTAGCTTCTTGGGACCGTAAAACTAGGGGTGTGGCCATATTCCTCAAAAATTCTTTTCCTTTTCATTTAACTGACTGATATTCTGACCCAGAGGGCAGGTTTATAATTCTACGAGGGACTCTACAGGGTAAAAACCTCTGTATTGTAAATAGTTATCTCCCCGCCACAACCCAACTGTCGGTATTTAAATTGATAATGTCAAAAATATCCTTATTCCCATACCACTATCTAGTTTGGTGCGGAGACTTTAATTTGACTTTGAACCCGAGCCTGGACAGCAGTTTGATTCGCAGATCTGACATCTCCAAGACTGACAGGAAAAAAATTCTACATATGATGAGTGAGAACAGATTGGTAGATATATGGAGGGAAATAAATGGGCCTACGAGGGGATATACGTTTTTTTCACCAGTCCATAAATCATATTCCCGAATCAATCTACAAATAACGACAGCGAATTCTCTCACAACGGTCCTTTACTCCCGCCATGTCCCGTCGACCTGGTCAGATCATGACCTCGTCCTATCTGTTTTTAAATTTGACATCACTACCTCTAACCTTTTTAAATGGAGATTAAATGAATCCCTGATTACAGATCCCACAATATCCTCTCAAATAACTGAGAAATTGAAGCTTTTTTTCCAAACTAACGCAAACAATGACGCTACACCAGGGAACATTTGGCTAGCCCATAAAAAGTTTATCACCGGCTCTTTAATAAAAATAGCTTCTCACCGTAAAAAAAGCAGAACCGACCTCCAGAATAATCTAGAAACCAAATTATTTAAGTTAGAACAGGCAAACCAACTGTCTACTTCCCGCTACTTAATAAAGCAAATTCACGACGTTAAAAGGCAGTTGGATGCTATTCTCACTAATAGAACGGAAAAAGCCCTGTCATGGACCAGAGCCACCTTCTATAGACAGGCAAACAAACCCTCTAGAATGTTAGCACGTCAATTGCGAGCGAGAGAATTTATAAACACCATCCCCTCCATCAAAGATAATACAGGACATATCTCAGCCCACCCCGAGACCATTTACAAAGTCTTTCAAGAATACTACCAGAAATTATACTCCTCCCCTCCAGCACCCCCCTCAGGCCTTTTAAATACGTTCCTACAGGACATAAACCTCCCCAGAATTACAGAACCGGTGGCGCAGCAGCTTCAGTCAGAAATTTTACCAGAAGAGATCAACTTGATAATTAAAAAACTAAAAGCAGGCAAAGCCCCTGGACCAGACGGCCTTTCAGCCCTGTACTATAAAAAATTTGGAAATCTCCTCACGCCCCATATCAAAAATTTCTGTAACGCTCTCCTTCTGGGTTCCCAGATGCCCCCCGAGTTCTATATCGCACATGTTACCGTTATACCCAAGCCAAAACGAGACCACTTATCAGTTAAAAACTACCGGCCCATATCTCTACTAAACATCGATCTAAAAATATTTACATCACTCATCACAGATAGACTTAACACAATTCTCCCTTCATTAGTTCATCAGGACCAAGTGGGCTTTATCCCTATGAGACAGGGTCCTGATAATATACGAAGAAACCTCAATGTCATTCATTCAGCAAATAATACCCATAAACCACTTTTGGTCTTAGCTTTAGATATTGAAAAAGCTTTTGATAAAGTTACTTGGCCCTACCTTTTTTCAGTATTGGCTAAATTTGGCTTCCCCCAAAAATTAATCTCTTGCCTCCAATTAATATATGACAAGCCAACTGCGTACCTTAAACTCCCTTCAACCAAACCTGCCCCTATAGACATACAGCGAGGCACAAGACAGGGATGCCCGTTGTCCCCCGCGCTATTTGCATTAGCCATGGAACCACTGGCCGCGGCTATAAGAAATAATCCTAACATTTTAGGCCCCACAGGTCTAGGGGAGCAATATAAGGTTAGTCTTTTCGCGGACGACCTTCTCCTGACTCTAACTAACCCATACTCCACCTTGCCGAACTTGTTTTCTCTTCTCCGCATATTTGAAAAAATATCAGGACTTAAGATTAATGTGGATAAATCGGAGGCTCTATTCATCAACACTCCCAGAGGAGACCGGGAAAATTTAGTTTCGCAATATGGTTTCACAGAGAAAGAACATTTCCTGACTTATCTGGGAATTAATCTTACAACCCATAAATCCTCTCTTTTTAAATGGAACTACTCTCCCTTAATTAGAAATTTCCACGCAGATATAACCAGGTGGTCACGTTTGACACTATCATGGTTAGGCCGTTTACATACAATAAAGATGATTTCTCTCCCAAGATTTTTATATCTATTTAGGTCACTTCCTATCGCCTTACCATCAAAAAGCCTCCGAGATATCCAGTCAACTATTTCTAGGTTCATCTGGAATGGCAAGAAACCTCGCATCAGGCAAAACGTCATGAATCTGCATAGAAAAATGGGTGGTCTATCGCTACCCAATTTCGTACTTTATTTTAAATCCACCCAAATAGCCCAAATGGCCAAACTTAATTCTAATCACCAAAGTCCCAGGTGGGTACAACTAGAATCTCACCTATTACGACCGCATTCACTTCGCGGCCTACTATGGTCTACCGAAAAACTCCCGCAAAATATTACAATTATAGCTCCTTTCTCGGCCCTCTCCCTGATTTTGTGGAGGAAGGAGAGGTTTAAGTACGGACTACAGTCAAGGTCTTCCCCCCTCATTTCCCTGTTTTGTAACCCCATGTTTACGCCGGGACTAGAAACGGCACAGTATTCCTGGTGGATTTTGAAAGGGATCACCACACTGAGACATCTGTGTTCGCCGTTTAATCTATTGCTTACCAGACAAGAATTTGTACAACAATTTGAGCCACCCCCTAGAGAAGCCCTACGCATAAATCAGGTCTTCCACTTCGCTAGGCAGAACTCACCCCACGGAACCCCATTCTGCCCAACAAGCTTTGAGCAGAGGTGCATAAATAACCCAGTGGGGAACGGGATGATATCCCTGTTATATTCCATGTTCAATATACCACATACCACAGGGAAATTAAAATATATGATACAGTGGGAGGAGGACCTGGGTCTTTACCATGCCAGTAGATACATGGCTTGCCTGCTGTGATACACTATCAAAAGGTAGTCATCAGACTTCACTAACTGAAACTTCACTAAAAGTACTACATAGGACATATTATGTTCCCACAAAACTTCATGCCATGTTTCCTCACATCTCGGAAAATTGTTTTAGAGGATGTAATATACCAGGTGATATGCTACACATATGGTGGAAGTGCCCAGTCGTTGAGGCTCTGTGGCGCGAGGTCAGGTCGATTATTGAACTGATTTTTGGTAAATCGATCCCTATGGATCCCACAATATTCTTGTTGGGTAAGAAATATCCCGGGTTTTCAAGAAGTTCACATAAATTGACGAACACTATATGTATGGCAACCAAGATTCACATAGCTGCCAAATGGAGAACACAATCGTTGTCCATCTCACTGGTCAAAGATAAGGTGAATATAATCTTACTGTATGAACGAATTCAAGCCACCAGGAATGACGAATGGAATACTTTTTATAAGATCTGGAGTCCCTGGCTAGACCTTGATCTTGGGGCTCATTTGGCTCAGGCCATCTCACTATCTCCGTAAATAACTATATGTGTCGCAGATTGGTCTTGGCTGCATATATTGTGAATTTAACCGTCAGAATAACTGGGGGATCCTCAATATTTGTTGAATTCCTCTGGACCACGTATACTTCTTCCTGATTAGAGTCTGTGTGCGTCTAGGTATTATACTATATCACTTCATTACCTCCGAAGTTCTAACATAGTAACATAGTAACATAGTTAGTAAGGCCGAAAAAAGACATTTGTCCATCCAGTTCAGCCTATATTCCATCATAATAAATCCCCAGATCTACGTCCTTCTACAGAACCTAATTGTATGATACAATATTGTTCTGCTCCAGGAAGACATCCAGGCCTCTCTTGAACCCCTCGACTGAGTTCGCCATCACCACCTCCTCAGGCAAGCAATTCCAGATTCTCACTGCCCTAACAGTAAAGAATCCTCTTCTATGTTGGTGGAAAAACCTTCTCTCCTCCAGACGCAAAGAATGCCCCCTTGTGCCCATCACCTTCCTTGGTATAAACAGATCCTCAGTGAGATATTTGTATTGTCCTCTTATATACTTATACATGGTTATTAGATCGCCCCTCAGTCGTCTATTTTCTAGACTAAATAATCCTAATTTCGCTAATCTATCTGGGTATTGTAGTTCTCCCATCCCCTTTATTAATTTTGTTGCCCTCCTTTGTACTCTCTCTAGTTCCACTATATCCTTCCTGAGCACCGGTGCCCAAAACTGGACACAGTACTCCATGTGCGGTCTAACTAGGGCTTTGTACAGAGGCAGTATAATGCTCTCATCATGTGTATCCAGCTATAGCTATAAGTATGTTGACAGCTATGATGCTCCCTGCCCTGTTGTTTCTTCCCTTTGTCCTTGTCTATGTTGGTACCACCGTGTCCCTTTTTTTTATTTGTTGATTCAGTTTGAGTTAATTTGATTCAAGTAATAAACGTGCCAATAACTTACATATTCCTTTCGCATAGAACAACATCTGTGCACTGTTATGCTTTATTGTATGTTCAAAAATTTGAATAAACATATTGAAACTAAATATAGGTACGCAGGACGGACGCGGATGTATGCAGATCTGTAGGAAAGAAGTACGCAGCCCTACGCTGCGGACACAAACACTAGTGTGAAACCAACCTTACCGGAGGGAGTTGCATCCTGCCACCTCCTCACTGCACAGTGCAGACACCTCCGGCCCGTACCGGTAAAAGTCTGAGCTGTTACCACTGTGTCTGTGACTGTTCTTGTCTTCTCTGGACTGAAGATGCAGTGTGGAGCGTCCTGACTGCTCTGTGGGCCTGTATGCTGTATACTGGAGGCACCCAGCGTCCCGGGGGCAAAATGTTCCTCTGGATTCTTCGGCCACTGCCCGATGTAGTGCAGAGAGACTGTGTCTCCCTGCTCTACCACAGAGTTTAACTATATCAGCGAGTTATGCAAGCCAATATTAGGGTAGTGTAGCTTCGGGTGGGCCCCTGCAAGCGGTGCACCGTCTGCCCCCCTGGTAGCGACACTACTGGATACACAGGATACAAACAGGAAGTATCTTCATGTCTCCTGAGGGAGTGTAAGTCTGCTGGATGAAGCTGAGTCGAGTGTGCTGCTGGTGAGTGATCAGCCAAAATGTAAACTGTAGCTGAACAAGACATGCCAGGGTCTCTCTTTGAATGGAGACTGAGCTAATAAGTCTGTAAGAGCTGCACAGAACCATGTGGAATCTGCAGCCTCTTACGGGTCTATTATTACTGACGTCTTCTGTAAGAGCACATCTACTAATGCGCTCCTCCACTTCTCTTCGTCACACCCACCTAACTTGAAAAGTTCCATACCAGTGGGTCAATTTTTACGGATGCGTCACATCTGTTCCGATGATGGCGCATTTCACAAACAGGCGGCGGATCTTACGCGGCGCTTTAAAATGCGAGGCTATAAATATGCAGACATCAATAGGGGTTATTCCCGTGCCTCACATTTAGACAGACCCTCTCTGCTGGCGGGTCGGCCTAAAAAACCTCCTAAGAATACCGACTCAGCACCACGGTTTATTACAAAATTTTATTAAAACTGGTCGGTTATTAATGATATTTTCAAAAAACACTGGCCGATCCTACTCGCAGACAGGGATCTGTCTAGCCAGATAACTTCCCACCCACTCATCACTTGGCGTAGATCCCGCACACTAGGAGATGTGTTGTGCGATAGTCATTACGTACCCCCGAAGGGTAACCCTTTCGGCATTCGTCAGAAGGGTCCCCCTTGGGGTTGTTTCTCTTGCGGGAATTGTTCTGCCTGCAAATACATCTGCAGAACGAAAGAATTCTCGAATTCTGCTGGGGACAAAAGTTATAAGATAGTCCATCATATTACCTGTAACATGGAGGCCATTGTTTTTTATGCTCAGTGTCCCTGTAAGCGGATTTATATTGGCATGACCACAAGACCGTTCAAAGTCCATGTTCAGGAGCACATCAGGGACATTCACAATTCGGTAAAGTGTCCTGAGCCTGCCCTTTTAAAATCAATTCCTAGGCACTTTCTTGAGGCTCACAACAGCAGCCCAAAAGGCCTTAACTTCCGTGGGATTGATCACGTCTACACGGGGATCAGGGGTGGGAACATCAAACAGAGACTCCTCCAAAAAGAGACACGTTGGATGGTTACGCTGAATACGCTCTCACCGTTTGGGTTCAATGAGGCCATCAGCTTCAAGTCTTTTTTGTAATTTTGAGCTTTCTTTAAAAAATTTTTAGGTCTGGGGTTATTTTAATTTTTATTTTTTATTTTCCATCTTTTCACTTTTGCATTATTGTTTATGTTTTGCTTTGTTACTAATGTGTTTTGTTATCCTATTTTGATTTAGATCTCACCTTATTCTTTTTTCATCCTGCTCATTATTAGGAGGTATTCATGGAGGAGGTCTTCACGCTTTATCCTTTTCAGACTCTCGTTTCGTCTCTATCTATGGGGATCAACAAATTGAGATTATTTAAGGAGCACCTATTTTCATCTTTGCCGCATTAATTTGGACTCTGTTGCGATAAATTACAAGTGATATTGCAACGACAGTAATTTTCAGCAATAAATATGTATTTTTGTCCTGATTGAGACTTAATTTAGTGCCTGAATTTGGACATTTCCCTTTCATATCAATCGTATTTTTCTATGGTGGCATTATTTATTTATCGTTTAATAAATTATGAACTAGATTCTGTGTTCGTTATTATTACTTGAGTCATCCTTTTTATCACTGATGCCCCATGCAGAGACCCTTATGCCTAGTCCATATTTGCGGTTATGCGTCTGATTTTCTGTCTTTAATCCTCTTAATGTGACGCACCACGTAAGCGCTAACTAATGTTTCTTTGGCAGTGTCATTGTTGATTAGCCATATTATACTATGGGTAGGCGTGACCTCTGTTCTGCCCCAGCTTATGTGCTGTTATATGCCGCCGACTTCATTTATTTCGCGGGATTACATGCTGCATAGCTAGCGGCAGATTGGATCACTGTTATATCCCAGCCCACCTATTACCGTGCATTCATCTGGCGTTGATTTCTCCCTCCTATTTGTTTTTGGCCTGAGCGCACCTCAGGCATGCGCTGTGGTTCCCCGGGTGGTGTTGTGGGCTGGCCGCGTCGCCATGGGGATGGGCGGAGATGACGTTTGTCCTCCCGCCCATGTCCTGTGACGCGCGGCTTGCCCAGCTGTCTGCGGGCTTCTGCATCATCCTGAGCTCCTGAGCTGTGCGCCGATTGGTCTATTAGCCTCTCTACCTTCCTACATATACCCCAGCCTTTTCTTTTAACGGCCACGCCTCCTGACGAAGCCATCTAGGTGAAACGCGCGTTGAGGCTTCCCTCTCTGCCTGCAGCACCCTGGTATTCACCGTAATCATGTCCCAAGGTAACGTTACACTAGTTTGAGCTCACTTATTGCATTTGCAATGACGTTGCCTTGACTCTGTTATACATCCCCTGCCACCTATTACACCTCTAGGGGATTTTCGCAGTGGTGTCATTCATTTTTTGTGCACATTTGGGAATATTCTCCCAGTGCATTATTCAGTATTTTTCGGTCTGCAGTCAGTGTAGGGTGCTCATTTTTTCTTCATGTTGTCTTTAGCATTGTATTTTGCCATCCTTTACATGCTTTCTTTTAGCTGCTTCTCCCTGTAACCTGTTTTGTCTTTGTATTGTTATATTCTATAGCATTTTTTGTATATTTGATACTTTAATAACATTATGTTCATATATATTTCTTTTGTACCTCTATTTGGCATGCCCAGACCCATGGTCTGTGACCTTTCCTATACGATCCTTGTTGGATCTAGGGATTATTTGAGCGTCTGGTGCGATTTTTCTAGGTTTATTTGGTTTGGCTTAGAGGTATGCCCCTTGTTGGCCGAGAGGGCACTGCTGTTTAGGTGTTTTTTTTTTTTTTTTCTTAAATGTGATCTGTGCCTGGAGTTGAACACTTCTGTTTGGTGCTGGAAGCTGCTGAAGCTCCAACACACAGACTGTTTAGCTTTACTAGCTGACCCATGCAGTCTCCATTCAGACAGAGACCTTCGCATGTCTCTCGCTCAGCAACTGCTCACGTTTTGGCTAATCACTCCCCAGCAGCACATTTGCCTTTGCTCCATCTAGCAGAATCATATACAATTAGACCATAACCCAGTCTACAATTGCATCAGAAAAAGATTTGTTTTTATTGGTTCCATACACCCTTTATACAAATGACATAATAAAAATTCACTGCCAATCCTCATAACTGTTGATATAGAATTGTGCATAGTGCTATAAACCCAGCATTAATCTACATCCTTATGTAGTGATTTACAGATTATTTTTTATAGGGAAATTATATGATTATGGTAAAACCCTCATTTGTGTTCTCCTTGTTCTCATTGCTGGAGCCGGTGACTGTCTTTTGCATTTATGGTGGTTGTGAGTAATACGTTCTTATCTACGTTCAGTCCCTGAAACGCTCTGTTCCTTGCAGAGATTACAATAAGGCGACAGAATTATACTCTGTGCTTTGTTACGTGCACGGTGCATCCCATGACACAGGAGGACAGTGCCAAAAAGGCAATCTCAGCCACATGAGCTTCTTGCATTAATGAACTCGGCAAACGAGTGCAGATATCAAATGAGAGGTTTGCCCTTTCCATGGGCCTATATTTGGCCCGGGGCTAAGTCTGGTGTTTCTACCACTCATAAATCCAAAGTTGTTTTTTAATCTGATTGGATGTTGGTAGATTGTGGGAGGGGCCAGAATAAAGCTCTAATAATGAGATTTCTTATAGGAGTCAAGTCAATAATTCATAGGCTGATACTTGAAGGGCTGATAATGCCAGCATGCATTATGTCAGAGTGTTTTTAACACATTGGTGAGCCCAATATGAAGACTGTCTCCACTAAAATACATAATTTTCACTTTATGCTAACACCTCAAATTACCTCTACAAATGCTTTAGATGGCCTCAATATGTTGGGCATGTTGTCCCTAAAATTTTGCATTGTTCTTTTGCAATCTGTCTGTTGCCCAGGTAACTACAGAAAGCAGGACAGAGCCTGCGAGTGACATACTGAGGTTATTTAGGGACTGTTTTGCTTCATTTGGTGTCGGTTGCAGAGGGCCGCCGATGTCAATTGCAGAGGGTCGCCGGTGTCGGTTGCAGAGGGTCACCGTGTCGGTTGCAGAGGGCCGCCGGCATTGGTTGCAGAGGGTTGCCGGCGTCGGTTGCAGAGGGCCGCCGGTGTCGGTTGCAGAGGGTCACCGTGTCGGTTGCAGAGGGCCGCCGGCGTCGGTTGCAGAGGGTTGCCGGCGTCGGTTGCAGAGGGTCGCCGGTGTCAGTTGTAGAGGGTCATCGGTGTCGGTTGCAGAGGGCCACCGGTGTTGGTTGCAGAGGGCCGCCGGTGTCGGTTGCAGAGGGCCGCCGGTGTCGGTTGCAGAGGGCCGCCGGTGTCAGCTGATGAGCAGGCAGGGAGCGACACCTGGAGGGGTGTCTGACAAAAGTCCAAGACTGGTAGGAGATAGAAACCAATAAGAGGACCGCCCTGAGGAGGAGTGACGTGGGTGAAAAGCCTCTGGAACAGTCAGGAGATGTGGGGTAGTTAGAAAGCCTGAGTGGGTGAGACTGCTTGGTAGTAACAGGTGTGACATCCGGACACCTAATTTTCCTTTTTACAACTCTCTTTCACCATTGGCTACTCTTCAATCTGATAGACACAGACTATTGAATGATCTGCTAATCTAGAATGATAGTATTTTCAGCTCCTTATAGGTCAAAAAACGTTTCAGATTATTCGATTAATTGATATTTGTGATAATACCAACTGCTCAGTTATCTGTTCATTTCCCAAATTCCATAAACCCTTCCATGAAATATTTTCCTCAAAGTTTAAAGAATATTTTCAGTACAGCAATTTTGCAAATCCTTGACCTTCTGTCAGACAAATTAGGTCTCCCTTAAGGCAAGATATCTGTACTTTCTACAGCAGCCTCAGGAAATATTATAAAGAAGGTCAATGCAAAATCCCTAAAAGTTCCTTCTATTAAACACCATCATTTACCATAATGAGCAAGAGACGTTTAAAAATGGAAGAAACCTATAGTAGTAACGTGATGCAACCTCTACATACATAATACCACATTCTGACTGTCATTAATAATCATTCTTCAGTGCAAAGCAAAGATTTACAGTCTATAGTATTGCTCCACCCGACTTCCTACACGTCATGGAAAGCCACTACTGCCAAAATACATTTCTAACTTCTGAAAAAATGGTTGTCACATTTCAAGCCCAATGAGCTAATGTCCTGACAAAGTATGTCTAATACCAGTGTATTATAGCACAATACTGCTCCTATGTACAAAAATATAACTTCTATAATACTGCTCCTATGTACAAGAATATAACTACCATAATACTGCTCCTATGTACAAGAATATAACTACTATAATACTGCTCCTATGTACAAGAATATATCTACTATAATACTGCCTCTATATACAAGAATATAACTACTATAATACTGCCTCTATATACAAGAATATAACTACTATAATACTGCTCCTATGTACAAGAATATAACTACTATAATACTGCTCCTATGTACAAAAATATAACTTCTATAATACTGCTCCTATGTACAAGAATATAACTACTATAATACTGCTCCTATGTACAAGAATATATCTACTATAATACTGCCTCTATATACAAGAATATAACTACTATAATACTGCCTCTATATACAAGAATATAACTACTATAATACTGCCCCTATGTACAAGAATATAACTACTATAATACTGCTCCTATGTACAAGAATATAACTACTATAATACTGCTCCTATGTACAAGAATATATCTACTATAATACTGCCTCTATATACAAGAATATATCTACTATAATACTGCCTCTATATACAAGAATATAACTACTATAATACTGCCTCTATATACAAGAATATAACTACTATAATACTGCCTCTATATACAAGAATATAACTACTATAATACTGCTCCTATGTACAAGAATATAACTACTATAATACTGCTCCTATGTACAAGAATATAACTACTATAATACTGCTCCTATGTACAAGAATATAACTACTATAATACTGCTCCTATGTACAAGAATATAACTACTATAATACTGCTCCTATGTACAAGAATATAACTACTATAATACTGCTCCTATGTACAAGAATATAACTGCTATAATACTGCTCCTATGTACAAGAATATAACTGCTATAATACTGCTCCTATGTACAAGAATATAACTGCTATAATACTGCTCCTATGTACAAGAATATATCTACTATAATACTGCTCCTATGTACAAGAATATAACTGCTATAATACTGCTCCTATGTACAAGAATATATCTACTATAATACTGCCTCCTATGTACAAGAATATAACTGCTATAATACTGCTCCTATGTACAAGAATATATCTACTATAATACTGCCTCTATATACAAGAATATAACTACTATAATACTGCCTCTATATACAAGAATATAACTACTATAATACTGCTCCTATGTACAAGAATATAACTACTATAATACTGCCTCTATGTACAAGAATATAACTACTATAATACTGCTCCTATGTACAAGAATATAACTACTATAATACTGCTCCTATGTACAAGAATATAACTACTATAATACTGCCCCTATGTACAAGAATATAACTGCTATAATACTGCTCCTATGTACAAGAATATATCTACTATAATACTGCCTCTATACACAAGAATATAACTACTATAATACTGCCTCTATATACAAGAATATAACTACTATAATACTGCTCCTATGTACAAGAATATAACTACTATAATACTGCTCCTATGTACAAGAATATATCTACTATAATACTGCCTCTATATACAAGAATATAACTACTATAATACTGCCTCTATATACAAGAATATAACTACTATAATACTGCTCCTATGTACAAGAATATAACTACTATAATACTGCTCCTATGTACAAAAATATAACTTCTATAATACTACCCCTATGTACAAGAATATAACTACTATAATACTGCTCCTATGTACAAGAATATAACTACTATAATACTGCTCCTATGTACAAGAATATATCTACTATAATACTGCCTCTATATACAAGAATATAACTACTATAATACTGCCTCTATATACAAGAATATAACTACTATAATACTGCTCCTATGTACAAGAATATAACTACTATAATACTGCTCCTATGTACAAGAATATAACTACTATAATACTGCTCCTATGTACAAGAATATAACTACTATAATACTGCTCCTATGTACAAGAATATAACTGCTATAATACTGCTCCTATGTACAAGAATATAACTGCTATAATACTGCTCCTATGTACAAGAATATAACTGCTATAATACTGCTCCTATGTACAAGAATATATCTACTATAATACTGCTCCTATGTACAAGAATATAACTGCTATAATACTGCTCCTATGTACAAGAATATAACTGCTATAATACTGCTCCTATGTACAAGAATATATCTACTATAATACTGCCTCCTATGTACAAGAATATAACTGCTATAATACTGCTCCTATGTACAAGAATATATCTACTATAATACTGCCTCTATATACAAGAATATAACTACTATAATACTGCCTCTATATACAAGAATATAACTACTATAATACTGCTCCTATGTACAAGAATATAACTACTATAATACTGCCTCTATGTACAAGAATATAACTACTATAATACTGCTCCTATGTACAAGAATATAACTACTATAATACTGCTCCTATGTACAAGAATATAACTACTATAATACTGCCCCTATGTACAAGAATATAACTGCTATAATACTGCTCCTATGTACAAGAATATATCTACTATAATACTGCCTCTATACACAAGAATATAACTACTATAATACTGCCTCTATATACAAGAATATAACTACTATAATACTGCTCCTATGTACAAGAATATAACTACTATAATACTGCTCCTATGTACAAGAATATAACTACTATAATACTGCTCCTATGTACAAGAATATAACTACTATAATACTGCTCCTATGTACAAGAATATAACTACTATAATACTGCCCCCTATCTACAAGAATATAACTACTATAATACTGCTCCTATGTACAAGAATATAACTAATATAATACTGCTCCTATGTACAAGAATATAACTACTATAATACTGCTCCTATGCACAAGAATATAACTACTATAATACTGCTCCTATGTACAAGAATATAACTACTATAATACTGCTCCTATGTACAAGAATATAACTACTGTAATACTGCTCCTATGTACAAGACTATAACTACTATAATACTGCTCCTATGTACAAGAATATAAATACTATAATACTGCTCCTATGTACAAGAATATAACTACTATAATACTGCCTCTATATACAAGAATATAACTACTATAATACTGCTCCTATGTACAAGAATATAACTACTATAATACTGCTCCTATGTACAAGAATATAACTACTATAATACTGCCCCCTATCTACAAGAATATAACTGCTATAATACTGCTCCTATGTACAAGAATATATCTACTATAATACTGCCTCTATATACAAGAATATAACTACTATAATACTGCCTCTATATACAAGAATATAACTACTATAATACTGCTCCTATGTACAAGAATATAACTACTATAATACTGCTCCTATGTACAAGAATATATCTACTATAATACTGCTCCTATGTACAAGAATATAACTGCTATAATACTGCTCCTATGTACAAGAATATAACTGCTATAATACTGCTCCTATGTACAAGAATATATCTACTATAATACTGCCTCCTATGTACAAGAATATAACTGCTATAATACTGCTCCTATGTACAAGAATATATCTACTATAATACTGCCTCTATATACAAGAATATAACTACTATAATACTGCCTCTATATACAAGAATATAACTACTATAATACTGCTCCTATGTACAAGAATATAACTACTATAATACTGCCTCTATGTACAAGAATATAACTACTATAATACTGCTCCTATGTACAAGAATATAACTACTATAATACTGCTCCTATGTACAAGAATATAACTACTATAATACTGCCCCTATGTACAAGAATATAACTGCTATAATACTGCTCCTATGTACAAGAATATATCTACTATAATACTGCCTCTATACACAAGAATATAACTACTATAATACTGCCTCTATATACAAGAATATAACTACTATAATACTGCTCCTATGTACAAGAATATAACTACTATAATACTGCTCCTATGTACAAGAATATAACTACTATAATACTGCTCCTATGTACAAGAATATAACTACTATAATACTGCTCCTATGTACAAGAATATAACTACTATAATACTGCCCCCTATCTACAAGAATATAACTACTATAATACTGCTCCTATGTACAAGAATATAACTAATATAATACTGCTCCTATGTACAAGAATATAACTACTATAATACTGCTCCTATGTACAAGAATATAACTACTATAATACTGCTCCTATGTACAAGAATATAACTACTATAATACTGCTCCTATGTACAAGAATATAACTACTATAATACTGCTCCTATGTACAAGACTATAACTACTATAATACTGCTCCTATGTACAAGAATATAAATACTATAATACTGCTCCTATGTACAAGAATATAACTACTATAATACTGCCTCTATATACAAGAATATAACTACTATAATACTGCTCCTATGTACAAGAATATAACTACTATAATACTGCTCCTATGTACAAGAATATAACTACTATAATACTGCCCCCTATCTACAAGAATATAACTGCTATAATACTGCTCCTATGTACAAGAATATAACTACTATAATACTGCTCCTATGTACAAGAATATAACTACTATAATACTGCTCCTATGTACAAGAATATAACTACTGTAATACTGCTCCTATGTACAAGACTATAACTACTATAATACTGCTCCTATGTACAAGAATATAAATACTATAATACTGCTCCTATGTACAAGAATATAACTACTATAATACTGCCTCTATATACAAGAATATAACTACTATAATACTGCTCCTATGTACAAGAATATAACTACTATAATACTGCTCCTATGTACAAGAATATAACTACTATAATACTGCCCCCTATCTACAAGAATATAACTGCTATAATACTGCTCCTATGTACAAGAATATATCTACTATAATACTGCCTCTATATACAAGAATATAACTACTATAATACTGCCTCTATATACAAGAATATAACTACTATAATACTGCTCCTATGTACAAGAATATAACTACTATAATACTGCTCCTATGTACAAGAATATATCTACTATAATACTGCTCCTATGTACAAGAATATAACTGCTATAATACTGCTCCTATGTACAAGAATATAACTGCTATAATACTGCTCCTATGTACAAGAATATATCTACTATAATACTGCCTCCTATGTACAAGAATATAACTGCTATAATACTGCTCCTATGTACAAGAATATATCTACTATAATACTGCCTCTATATACAAGAATATAACTACTATAATACTGCCTCTATATACAAGAATATAACTACTATAATACTGCTCCTATGTACAAGAATATAACTACTATAATACTGCCTCTATGTACAAGAATATAACTACTATAATACTGCTCCTATGTACAAGAATATAACTACTATAATACTGCTCCTATGTACAAGAATATAACTACTATAATACTGCCCCTATGTACAAGAATATAACTGCTATAATACTGCTCCTATGTACAAGAATATATCTACTATAATACTGCCTCTATACACAAGAATATAACTACTATAATACTGCCTCTATATACAAGAATATAACTACTATAATACTGCTCCTATGTACAAGAATATAACTACTATAATACTGCTCCTATGTACAAGAATATAACTACTATAATACTGCTCCTATGTACAAGAATATAACTACTATAATACTGCTCCTATGTACAAGAATATAACTACTATAATACTGCCCCCTATCTACAAGAATATAACTACTATAATACTGCTCCTATGTACAAGAATATAACTAATATAATACTGCTCCTATGTACAAGAATATAACTACTATAATACTGCTCCTATGTACAAGAATATAACTACTATAATACTGCTCCTATGTACAAGAATATAACTACTATAATACTGCTCCTATGTACAAGAATATAACTACTATAATACTGCTCCTATGTACAAGACTATAACTACTATAATACTGCTCCTATGTACAAGAATATAAATACTATAATACTGCTCCTATGTACAAGAATATAACTACTATAATACTGCCTCTATATACAAGAATATAACTACTATAATACTGCTCCTATGTACAAGAATATAACTACTATAATACTGCTCCTATGTACAAGAATATAACTACTATAATACTGCCCCCTATCTACAAGAATATAACTGCTATAATACTGCTCCTATGTACAAGAATATAACTACTATAATACTGCTCCTATGTACAAGAATATAACTACTATAATACTGCTCCTATGTACAAGATTATAACTACTATAATACTGCTTCTATGTACAAAAACATAACTACTATAATACTGCTCCTATGTACAAGAATATAACTACTATAATACTACTCCTATGTACAAGAATATAACTACTATAATACTGCTCCTATGTACAAGAATATAACTACTATAATACTGCTCCTATGTACAAGAATATAACTACTATAATACTGCTCCTATGTACAAGAATATAACTACTATAATACTGCTCCCTATATACAAGAATATAACTACTATAATACTGCTCTTATATACAAGAATATAACTACTATAATACTGCTCCCTATGTACAAGAATATAACTACTATAATACTGCCCCTATGTACAAGAATATAACTACTATAATACTGCTCCTATGTACAAGAATATAACTACTATAATACTGCCCCTATGTACAAGAATATAACTACTATAATACTGCTCCTATGTACAAGAATATAACTACTATAATACTGCTCCTATGTACAAGAATATAACTACTATAATACTGCCCCCTATCTACAAGAATATAACTACTATAATACTGCTCCTATGTACAAGAATATAACTACTATAATACTGCTCCTATGTACAAGAATATAACTACTATAATACTGCTCCTATGTACAAGAATATAACTACTATAATACTGCTCCTATGTACAAGAATATAACTACTATAATACTGCTCCTATGTACAAGAATATAACTACTATAATACTGCTCCTATGTACAAGAATATAAATACTATAATACTGCTCCTATGTACAAGAATATAACTACTATAATACTGCCTCTATATACAAGAATATAACTACTATAATACTGCTCCTATGTACAAGAATATAACTACTATAATACTGCTCCTATGTACAAGAATATAACTACTATAATACTGCTCCTATGTACAAGAATATAACTACTATAATACTGCTCCTATGTACAAGAATATAACTACTATAATACTGCCCCCTATCTACAAGAATATAACTACTATAATACTGCTCCTATGTACAAGAATATAACTACTATAATACTGCTCCTATGTACAAGAATATAACTACTATAATACTGCTCCTATGTACAAGAATATAACTACTATAATACTGCTCCTATGTACAAGAATATAACTACTATAATACTGCTCCTATGTACAAGAATATAACTACTATAATACTGCTCCTATGTACAAGAATATAACTACTATAATACTGCTCCTATGTACAAGAATATAAATACTATAATACTGCTCCTATGTACAAGAATATAACTACTATAATACTGCCTCTATATACAAGAATATAACTACTATAATACTGCCCCTATGTACAAGAATATAACTACTATAATACTGCTCCTATGTACAAGAATATAACTACAATAATACTGCCCCTATGTACAAGAATATAACTACTATAATACTGCCCCTATGTACAAGAATATAACTACTATAATACTGCTCCTATGTACAAGAATATAACTACTATAATACTGCCCCTATGTACAAGAATATAAGTACTATAATGCTGCCCCTATGTACAAGAATATAACTACTATAATACTGCCCCTATGTACAAGAATATAACTACTATAATACTGCCCCTATGTACAAGAATATAACTACTATAATACTGCCCCTATGTATAAGAATATAACTACTATAATACTGCTCCTATGTATAAGAATATAACTACTATAATACTGCTCCTATGTACAAGAATATAACTACTATTATACTGCTCCTATGTACAAGAATATAACTACTATAATACTGCTCCTATATACCAGAATATAACTACTATAATATTACTCCTATGTACAAGAATATAACTACCATAATACGGCTCCTATGTACAAGAACATAACTACTATAATACTGCCCCCTATATACAAGAATATAACTACTATAATACTGCTCCTGTGTACAAAAATATAACTACTATAATATTACTCCTATGTACAAGAATATAACTACTATAATACTGCTCCTATGTACAAGAATATAACTACTATAATACTGCTCCTATGTACATATGTACAAGAATATAACTACTATAATACTGCTCCTATATACAAGAATATAACTACTATAATACTGCTCCTATATACAAGAATATAGCTACTATAATACTGCTCCTATGTATAAGAATATAACTACTATAATACTGCTCCTATGTACAAGAATATAACTACTATAATACTGCTCCTATGTACAAGAATATAACTACTATAATACTGCTCCTATATACCAGAATATAACTACTATAATATTACTCCTATGTACAAGAATATAACTACCATAATACGGCTCCTATGTACAAGAACATAACTACTATAATACTGCCCCCTATATACAAGAATATAACTACTATAATACTGCTCCTATGTACAAGAATATAACTACTATAATACTGCTCCTATGTACAAGAATATAACTACTATAATACTGCCCCCTATATACAAGAATATAACTACTATAATACTGCTCTTATATACAAGAATATAACTACTATAATACTGCCTCTATGTACAAGAATATAACTACTATAATACTGCTCCTATGTACAAGAATATAACTACTATAATACTGCTCCTATGTACAAGAATATAACTAATATAATACTGCCTCTATGTACAAGAATATAACTACTATAATACTGCCTCTATGTACAAGAATATAAATACTATAATACTGCCTCTATGTACAAGAATATAACTACTATAATACTGCTCCTATGTACAAGAATATAACTAATATAATACTGCCTCTATGTACAAGAATATAACTACTATAATACTGCCTCTATGTACAAGAATATAACTATTATAATACTGCCCCTATATACCAGAATATAACTACTATAATACTGCTCCTATGTACAAGAATATAACTACTATAATACTGCTCCTATATACAAGAATATAACTACTATAATACTGCTCCTATATACAAGAATATAACTACTATAATACTGCCTCTATGTACAAGAATATAACTACTATAATACTGCTCCTATATACAAGAATATATCTACTATAATACTGCTCCTATGTACAAGAATATAACTACTATAATACTGCTCCTATGTACAAGAATATAACTACTATAATACTGCTCCTATATACCAGAATATAACTACTATAATATTACTCCTATGTACAAGAATATAACTACCATAATACGGCTCCTATGTACAAGAACATAACTACTATAATACTGCCCCCTATATACAAGAATATAACTACTATAATACTGCTCCTATGTACAAAAATATAACTACTATAATATTACTCCTATGTACAAGAATATAACTACTATAATACTGCTCCTATGTACAAGAATATAACTACTATAATACTGCTCCTATGTACATATGTACAAGAATATAACTACTATAATACTGCTCCTATATACAAGAATATAACTACTATAATACTGCTCCTATATACAAGAATATAGCTACTATAATACTGCTCCTATGTATAAGAATATAACTACTATATTACTGCTCCTATGTACAAGAATATAACTACTATAATACTGCTCCTATGTACAAGAATATAACTACTATAATACTGCTCCTATATACAAGAATATAACTACTATAATACTGCCTCTATGTACAAGAATATAACTACTATAATACTGCTCCTATATACAAGAATATACTATAATACTGCTCCTATATACAAGAATATAACTACTATAATACTGCTCCTATATACAAGAATATACTATAATACTGCCCCTATGTACAAGAATATAACTACTATAATACTGCTCCTATATACAAGAATATATCTACTATAATACTGCTCCTATATACAAGAATATAACTACTATAATACTGCTCCTATGTACAAGAATATAACTACTATAATACTGCCCCTATGTACAAGAATATAACTACTATAATACTGCTCCTATATACAAGAATATAACTACTATAATACTGCGTCTATGTACAAGAATATACTACTATAATACTGCTCCCTGTGTACAAGAATATAACTACTATAATACTGCTCTTATGTACAAGAATATAACTACTATAATACTGCCCCTATGTACAAGAATATAACTATTATAATACTGCTCCTATGTACAAGAATATAACTACAATAATACTGCCCCTATGTACAAGAATATAACTACTATAATACTGCCCCTATGTACAAGAATATAACTACTATAATACTGCCCCTATGTACAAGAATATAACTACTATAATACTGCCCCTATGTATAAGAATATAACTACTATAATACTGCTCCCTGTGTACAAGAATATAACTACTATAATACTGCTCCCTGTGTACAAGAATATAACTACTATAATACTGCTCCTATGTACAAGAATATTACTACTATAATACTGCCCCCTATGTATAGGAATATCTACTATAATACCGCCTCTATGTACAAGAATATAACTACTATAATACTGCTGCTATGTACAAGAATATAACTAATATAATACTGCCTCTATGTACAAGAATATAACTACTATAATACTGCCTCTATGTACAAGAATATAACTATTATAATACTGCCCCTATGTACAAGAATATAACTACTATAATACTGCCTCTATGTACAAGAATATAACTACTATAATACTGCTCCTATGTACAAGAATATAACTACTATAATACTGCTCCTATGTACAAGAATATAACTACTATAATACAGCTCCTATGTGCAAGAACATAACTACTATAATACTGCTCCTATGTACAAGAATATAACTACTATAATACTGCGCCTATGTACAAGAATATACTACTATAATACTGCTCCCTATGTACAAGAATATAACTTCTATAATACTGCTCATATATTCAAGAATATTACTATAATACTGCGCCTATGTACAAGAATATACTACTATAATACTGCCCCTATGTACAAGAATATAACTACTATAATACTGCCCCTTATGTACAAGAATATACTACTATAATACTGCTCCCTGTGTACAAGAATATGACTACTATAATACTGCTCCTATGTATAGGAATATCTACTATAATACTGCCCCTATGTACAAGAATATAACTACTATAATACTGCCCCTATGTAAAAGAATATAACTATTATTATTATTTATTGTTATAGCACCATTTATTTCATGGCGCTTTACATGTGAGGAGGGTATACATAATAAAAACAGGTACAATAATCTTAAACAATACAAGTCATAACTGGTACAGGAGGAGAGAGGACCCTGCCCGCGAGGGCTCACAATCTACAAGGGATGGGTGAGAATACAGTAGGTGAGGGTAGAGCTGGTCATGCAGTGGTTTGGTCGATCGGTGGTTACTGCAGGTTGTAGGCTTGTCGGAAAAGGTGGGTCTTCAGACTCTCGCCTACCATCGAAACCTTCAAAAAGAACCTGATGTGTTGTGGTAGAGGGTTCCAGAGTAGGGGTGATACGCGAGAGAAATCTTGTATACGACTGTGGGAAGAGGAGATAAGAGGGGAGTAGAGAATAACTACTATAGTACTGCTCATATGTACAAGAATATAACTACTATAATACTGCCCCTATGTACAAGAATATAACTACTATAATACTGCTCCTATGTACAAGAATATAACTACTATAATACTGCTCCTATGTACAAGACTATAACTACTATAATACTGCTCCTATGTACAAGAATATAACTACTATAATACTGCTCCTATGTACAAGAATATAACTACTATAATACTGCTCCTATGTACAAGAATATAACTACTATAATACTGCCCCCTATATACAAGATTATAACTACTATAATACTGCTCCTATTTACAAGAATATAACTGCTATAATACTGCTCCTATGTACAAGAATATAACTACTATAATACTGCTCCTATGTACAAGAATATAACTACTATAATACTGCTCCTATGTACAAGAATATAACTACTATAATACTGCTCCTATGTACAAGAATATACTACTATAATACTGCCCCTATGTACAAGAATATAACTACTATAATACTGCTCCTATTTACAAGAATATAACTGCTATAATACTGCTCCTATGTACAAGAATATAACTACTATAATACTGCTCCTATGTACAAGAATATACTACTATAATACTGCCCCTATGTATAAGAATATAACTACTATAATACTGCCCCTATATACAAGAATATACTACTATAATACTGCCCATATGTACAAGAATATAACTACTATAATACTGCTCCTATGTACAAGAATATAACTACTATAATACTGCTCCTATGTACAAGAATATACTACTATAATACTGCCCCTATGTATAAGAATATAACTACTATAATACTGCCCCTATATACAAGAATATACTACTATAATACTGCCCCTATGTACAAGAATATAACTACTATAATACTGCTCCTATGTACAAGAATATACTACTATAATACTGCCCCTATGTATAAGAATATAACTACTATAATACTGCCCCTATATACAAGAATATACTACTATAATACTGCCCCTATGTATAAGAATATAACTACTATAATACTGCCCCTATATACCAGAATATAACTACTATAATACTGCCCCTATGTACCAGAATATAACCACTATAATACTGCCCCTATATACCAGAATATAACTACTATAATACTACTCCTATGTACAAGAATATAACTACTATAATACTGCCCCTATGTACAAGAATATAACTACTATAATACTGCCCCTATGTAAAAGAATATAACTACCGTAATACTGCTCCTATGTACAATAATATAACTACTATAATATTACTCCTATGTACAAGAATATAACTACTATAATACTGCCTCCTATGTACAAGAATATAACTACTATAATACTGCTCCTATGTACAAGAATATAACTACTATAATACTGCCCCTATGTACAAGAATATAACTACTATAATACTGCCCCTATGTATAAGAATATAACTACTATAATACTGCTCCTATGTACAAGAATATAACTACTATAATACTGCTCCTATGTACAAGAATATAACTACTATAATACTGCTCCTATGTACAAGAATATAACTACTATAATACTGCCTCCTATGTACAAGAATATAACTACTATAATACTGCCCCTATGTACAAGAATATAACTACTATAATACTGCTCCTATGTACAGGAATATATCTACTATAATACTGCTCCTATGTACAAGAATATAACTACTATAATACTGCTCCGATGTACAAGAATATAACTACTATAATACTGCGTCTATGTACAAGAATATACTACTATAATACTGCTCCCTGTGTACAAGAATATTGTCATGATCTGTACTTTTTTCCCTGTCCTGTATTTTGTATAATATGTCAGGATGTGATGCGACTTCTTTTTCGTTGTATTTACTGAACATTTTGCAATGTCATGGGGTGTATGTAACTAACCTGTCTCCTTCCCCCAATACTTGCAGCCTTGAGCTATAATGTAATTAAGCTTTGTCCACACCACTAGGGAAGGAATAGCCATTCTTCCTCACAGCAGGTGGCTAGTCAAATGTACACAATGAATAGACTAAGTGGAGCCACCAGTCTAGAATCTTCTGGTGGACCCAACCATTGAATAGAAGGTGTAACCCCTACCCCTTCATGGGCGGATCCCAGGAGCTCAGACAATCCATTCTTATTTTGAGATCAGATGTGAGTTGATCCTTGAAGGAGAAGGAGTGGGGATTCTTAGCTGAGGCAAGACCCCATGTCCATCTGGGACTGCGGAAGCGAACGGGGCGAGACTTGAGCTGAGGACATATCTCGTCGTTCGTGAGATTGTTTTGGGATCCATTGGACTAATTGTGGACTATTGCTTTGTTACCTGGCACAAGGATTATCGGGAGGTGTCCCCGAATCTGTTCCATTGGACTAATTGTGGACTCTGTAGATCTACCTGCATGTGTTGTTCCAGCGTTCTTGATAATAAATCTGTGGAATCATCCCTTGGCCTGTTGTCCCTTCTTGCTCTGCCGTACACCCCGTCACAAATATAACTACTATAATACTGCTCCTATGTACAAGAATATAACTACTATAATACTGCCCCCTATGTACAAGAATATAACTACTATAATACTGCTCCTATGTACAGGAATATAACTACTATAATACTGCTCCTATGTACAAGAATATAACTACTATAATACTGCTCCTATGTACAAGAATATAACTACTATAATACAGCTCCTATGTGCAAGAACATAACTACTATAATACTGCTCCTATGTACAAGAATATAACTACTATAATACTGCGCCTATGTACAAGAATATACTACTATAATACTGCTCCCTATGTACAAGAATATAACTTCTATAATACTGCTCATATATTCAAGAATATTACTATAATACTGCGCCTATGTACAAGAATATACTACTATAATACTGCCCCTATGTACAAGAATATAACTACTATAATACTGCCCCTTATGTACAAGAATATACTACTATAATACTGCTCCCTGTGTACAAGAATATGACTACTATAATACTGCTCCTATGTATAGGAATATCTACTATAATACTGCCCCTATGTACAAGAATATAACTACTATAATACTGCCCGTAAGTACAAGAATATAACTACTATAATACTGCCCCTATGTAAAAGAATATAACTATTATTATTATTTATTGTTATAGCACCATTTATTTCATGGCGCTTTACATGTGAGGAGGGTATACATAATAAAAACAGGTACAATAATCTTAAACAATACAAGTCATAACTGGTACAGGAGGAGAGAGGACCCTGCCCGCGAGGGCTCACAATCTACAAGGGATGGGTGAGAATACAGTAGGTGAGGGTAGAGCTGGTCATGCAGTGGTTTGGTCGATCGGTGGTTACTGCAGGTTGTAGGCTTGTCGGAAAAGGTGGGTCTTCAGACTCTCGCCTACCATCGAAACCTTCAAAAAGAACCTGATGTGTTGTGGTAGAGGGTTCCAGAGTAGGGGTGATACGCGAGAGAAATCTTGTATACGACTGTGGGAAGAGGAGATAAGAGGGGAGTAGAGAATAACTACTATAGTACTGCTCATATGTACAAGAATATAACTACTATAATACTGCCCCTATGTACAAGAATATAACTACTATAATACTGCTCCTATGTACAAGAATATAACTACTATAATACTGCTCCTATGTACAAGACTATAACTACTATAATACTGCTCCTATGTACAAGAATATAACTACTATAATACTGCTCCTATGTACAAGAATATAACTACTATAATACTGCTCCTATGTACAAGAATATAACTACTATAATACTGCCCCCTATATACAAGATTATAACTACTATAATACTGCTCCTATTTACAAGAATATAACTGCTATAATACTGCTCCTATGTACAAGAATATAACTACTATAATACTGCTCCTATGTACAAGAATATAACTACTATAATACTGCTCCTATGTACAAGAATATAACTACTATAATACTGCTCCTATGTACAAGAATATACTACTATAATACTGCCCCTATGTACAAGAATATAACTACTATAATACTGCTCCTATTTACAAGAATATAACTGCTATAATACTGCTCCTATGTACAAGAATATAACTACTATAATACTGCTCCTATGTACAAGAATATACTACTATAATACTGCCCCTATGTATAAGAATATAACTACTATAATACTGCCCCTATATACAAGAATATACTACTATAATACTGCCCATATGTACAAGAATATAACTACTATAATACTGCTCCTATGTACAAGAATATAACTACTATAATACTGCTCCTATGTACAAGAATATACTACTATAATACTGCCCCTATGTATAAGAATATAACTACTATAATACTGCCCCTATATACAAGAATATACTACTATAATACTGCCCCTATGTACAAGAATATAACTACTATAATACTGCTCCTATGTACAAGAATATACTACTATAATACTGCCCCTATGTATAAGAATATAACTACTATAATACTGCCCCTATATACAAGAATATACTACTATAATACTGCCCCTATGTATAAGAATATAACTACTATAATACTGCCCCTATATACCAGAATATAACTACTATAATACTGCCCCTATGTACCAGAATATAACCACTATAATACTGCCCCTATATACCAGAATATAACTACTATAATACTACTCCTATGTACAAGAATATAACTACTATAATACTGCCCCTATGTACAAGAATATAACTACTATAATACTGCCCCTATGTAAAAGAATATAACTACCGTAATACTGCTCCTATGTACAATAATATAACTACTATAATATTACTCCTATGTACAAGAATATAACTACTATAATACTGCCTCCTATGTACAAGAATATAACTACTATAATACTGCTCCTATGTACAAGAATATAACTACTATAATACTGCCCCTATGTACAAGAATATAACTACTATAATACTGCCCCTATGTATAAGAATATAACTACTATAATACTGCTCCTATGTACAAGAATATAACTACTATAATACTGCTCCTATGTACAAGAATATAACTACTATAATACTGCTCCTATGTACAAGAATATAACTACTATAATACTGCCTCCTATGTACAAGAATATAACTACTATAATACTGCCCCTATGTACAAGAATATAACTACTATAATACTGCTCCTATGTACAGGAATATATCTACTATAATACTGCTCCTATGTACAAGAATATAACTACTATAATACTGCTCCGATGTACAAGAATATAACTACTATAATACTGCGTCTATGTACAAGAATATACTACTATAATACTGCTCCCTGTGTACAAGAATATTGTCATGATCTGTACTTTTTTCCCTGTCCTGTATTTTGTATAATATGTCAGGATGTGATGCGACTTCTTTTTCGTTGTATTTACTGAACATTTTGCAATGTCATGGGGTGTATGTAACTAACCTGTCTCCTTCCCCCAATACTTGCAGCCTTGAGCTATAATGTAATTAAGCTTTGTCCACACCACTAGGGAAGGAATAGCCATTCTTCCTCACAGCAGGTGGCTAGTCAAATGTACACAATGAATAGACTAAGTGGAGCCACCAGTCTAGAATCTTCTGGTGGACCCAACCATTGAATAGAAGGTGTAACCCCTACCCCTTCATGGGCGGATCCCAGGAGCTCAGACAATCCATTCTTATTTTGAGATCAGATGTGAGTTGATCCTTGAAGGAGAAGGAGTGGGGATTCTTAGCTGAGGCAAGACCCCATGTCCATCTGGGACTGCGGAAGCGAACGGGGCGAGACTTGAGCTGAGGACATATCTCGTCGTTCGTGAGATTGTTTTGGGATCCATTGGACTAATTGTGGACTATTGCTTTGTTACCTGGCACAAGGATTATCGGGAGGTGTCCCCGAATCTGTTCCATTGGACTAATTGTGGACTCTGTAGATCTACCTGCATGTGTTGTTCCAGCGTTCTTGATAATAAATCTGTGGAATCATCCCTTGGCCTGTTGTCCCTTCTTGCTCTGCCGTACACCCCGTCACAAATATAACTACTATAATACTGCTCCTATGTACAAGAATATAACTACTATAATACTGCCCCCTATGTACAAGAATATAACTACTATAATACTGCTCCTATGTACAGGAATATAACTACTATAATACTGCTCCTATGTACAAGAATATAAATACTATAATACTGCCTCCTATGTACAAGAATATAACTACTATAATACTGCCCCCTATGTACAAGAATATAACTACTATAATACTGCTCCTATGTACAAGAATATAACTACCATAATACTGCTCCTATATACAAGAATATAACTACTATAATACTGCTCCTATGTACAAGAATATAACTACTATAATACTGCTCCTATATACAAGAATATAACTACTATAATACTGCCTCTATGTACAAGAATATAACTACTATAATACTGCTCCTATATACAAGAATATACTATAATACTGCTCCTATATACAAGAATATAACTACTATAATACTGCTCCTATGTACAAGAATATAACTACTATAATACTGCTCCTATGTGCAAGAACATAACTACTATAATACTGCCCCTATGTACAAGAATATAACTACTATAATACTGCTCCTATGTACAAGAATATAACTACTATAATACTGCCCACTATGTACAAGAATATAACTACTATAATACTGCTCCTATGTACAAGAATATAACTACTATAATACTGCCCCCTATGTACAAGAATATAACTACTATAATACTGCCCCCTATGTACAAGAATATAACTACTATAATACTGCCCCTATGTACAAGAATATAACTCCTATAATACTGCCTCTATGTACAAGAATATAACTACTATAATACTGAAGAGCTGAATACTGAATACTAAAGAGCGGAAACCAGACTGAAGAGGGTCGAGAAGAGAGTTATCTGAGAGATAGCGAGTAAGACGGAAGTGGACCAGGCGTTCGAGGAGTTTAGAGATGAAGGGAAAATTAGAGACAGGTCTATAGTTAGCGGCACAGTTTTGGTCGTGAGATGGTTTTTTAAGTAATGGATGTATGATGGCATGCTTGAATGAGGATGGAAAAATACCGGAAGTGAGAGGTGACAGCCGGGGAAAGGGACTGGAGGAGATGTGACAGAATGGGGTCACTGGTGCAAGTGGTCGGGCAAGAAGATGCAAGGAGCCTGATGACATCGCTGTCAATGAGAAATAATGTCCTTGGGTGGTGTGACGTTTACTGGGATGCAAAAGAATGAGATTACAATCACTCAGAGAAAGCATACATATGGAATACGCAGAGTACAATCTTCTGCAGATGCTTCCAAGCCATCGGTACCTGAGGGGCTACTATGCTCCATTAGAGGACACCATTACTATTAATGGCAAATCATGATTTAGAAAGAATTGATTTGGATTTGACATTGGAGCCCAAAAACATCAAGCTACACCTCTGATAACCTTCAAGAAAGGTGCATTAGACCTTGTGTAATACTGGTCGGTCAAACATTTGGAAACTTTATAAAGTTACTACATCATTATGGCCATTGAGTTATTAAGGTCACAGCTATATATAGGGTTCATAGGCAGCATCTGACATGAGATGTTTACAATCATGTTGGCGTTTCCCTTGTTCCCTATAACTTTTCTCCTCCAACTGTCCCAATCTATCATTCATGGTGTTGACTGCACTTCTTGAGTGGATGTGGCCCCCTAAATTTCTTGGCTCCATATTTCTTGTACTTCTGCCTATTGGGTATCTTATCAATCAGCCCAAAACCCAGTTTAAGACAAAAGCAAATGGCCATGGCCTCGCGATAAAAGCTGACATTGGCACGGACCTTACTGGCCGCCCTACCAGTGCCATACTGACATCGACATTGATTGTCTCTTCAGGACAGACCTGAGTCCTCCAAAGCATTGCCAAAAATATTTCCATTAAAGAAACCAAATTTTACAAGTTAAAAACACCCAACGTGTTTGCATAACGTTATTGGACATGACTAGGGATCTGATCTCAGTCTTCCTTTGAACTTAAGATCATGAATATTTGGCGTTCTTTTATCAAGCATTGGCATTCTGGACATATTCATGTGCGGAAAAGATGTCCTGCTATGTTAAAGAGCAAAATATCTCTTTGAAGAAGTTAATAAAAATAAAGGATGGGGAAGGCTGCCAACTTCTGAAAAATGGGGTCACCAAAAAGTCATCTGGTTGGGGTACTGTGGAGGCTTCATGTGTTTGTACAAAAAAGAAAAGCACACAACTATCATAAGCTGAACTATGTCCTTCCTGTTGGATCACCAGTGCTGAAACCAAGGGTTTACTTTCTACAGAGACAGCAGTGTTGTGAATTCAGCTTTTGGGTTCCCTCCGGTGGTTGTAGAGGGTAATGCAGTTGGGCCTGGATTGCAGGAGTGGACAGGTGTATCTACTAATTGCAGGACTGACTGGGGTATATAGCTTTGCAGGATCCTTTAGTCAGTGCCAGTTGTCCATTGTTCTTGGAGGATTCACTTCCCTGCTGGTCTCTCCAGTTTGCTGTGTTTTTCTACAAAGATAAGTCCTGGCTTTGTTTTTGCTGTCCACCTGCAGTGGACCTTATAGTTCTGTGCATTTTCATGTTTTTGTCTTGTCCAGCTTAGTCTGTGAAGGATTTTTTGCAGCCTAGCTATTTCTCTGGAGATGCAGATATACCCCCCATGTCTTTAGTCAGATGTGGTGTTTTGTATTTTTCTGTGGTGGATATTTTCTAGTGTTTTTATACTGACCGCATAGTACTCTGTTCTATTCTTTCTTTTTAGCTAGTATGGCCTCCTATGCTAAAATCTGATTTCATATCTGCGTATGTTTTTTCCTCTCCTCTCACAGTCAATATTTGTGGGGGGCTATCTATCCTTTGGGGATTTTCTCTGAGGCAAGATAGGTTTCCTGTTTCTGTCTTTAGGGGTAGTTAGATCTTAGGCTGTGTCGAGGGGTCTAGGGAGTGTTAAATACCCCCCACGGCTGCTTTTAGTTGTGCTGCTAGGTTCAGGGTTTGCGGTCAGTACAGGGACCACCTTCTCCAGAGTACGTCTCATGCTGCTCCAAGGCCACCAGATCATAACACAGCAGCTACATGGAAAGGAGAGCTTCTTTGGTTGGATCTACCTTCACCAAGAACAGTGGTAACCAGATGAGGCTACAGCTGAGAACATGGGAATGAGACTTGTTTGAGGGTCCTACCATTACTTTGCTCAATGATGGGGCCATAAACATGCTCTGGGCCTCTCCTCTATGGTGGTGGGATACTTGTAAACAACATCTCATGGGCTTTACCACCTTGAGTTTTTGCTGCCTTAGGGCTCATACTTGCGATAAACTCAGATGAGTCTTGCACATCAATACCTGGCACTGCACCCGGCACTCAGGAGCGGAGAGTGCGGCCGCATAGCAATACATGCAGCCGTGTGAGACTCATCCGAGTTTATCGCAGGTGAGTATGAGCCCTTAGACTTTGACCTTGATGCAACATTGCATTCTTCTTCCAATCAACAAATGTAATGTTTTGGATACCCGTAGGGTGGATAGATGATGTAAAAAGGTGAGAAGTGACTACATAGCTTAATGTCAGTGTAGCTTCTCATCTTGAAAAATAACCATGAGCACTATCGTTTTTTTCAAAGATCTTCATCTCACTAATGTTTGGTTTTTGTTTGCATATGTTGCTCTCTCATTGTATGTTAAAAATCTTAACTCTAAAAATAATCCTCTACATAAGGATCTGCTGGTGATCGACTCATTTTTTTTTCTAGAGGAAAGCTGCACATTTTTCCTGCAGCAGCCACTACGGGGGAAATGTAGTATTACATGATGGCGCTATCTGAATGAAGAGCTGACCATGACCATATAAAACATGATTAATCCAAGTCCTCCAGAAACGGAGGCTCACGTTCTAGCTTCTTCTAATTAGGCCATATAGATAGGGGTCCCCGTACCACCTTTAAAGAGCACTTCCTCCTGAAATAAGATAAATGTAATAATGTTGTTAAATATTCTGCTGGGTGACTTCCAATAGTGGCGTTGTTCCAGCTCCTATACGGGACTACCTGGGTCTGCATAGGTATAAAGGGATCCACTCTATCCGGCACAATGAGGCAGATGGTAATTCAGGGGTCTGGTGGTGTTGGGTGGGAGATCTACTGGCCCTCTTTTATTGACTGCCATATTCCTGGATACAATAATGAACTCTTGGCATCTCTGTCTCTTTGCAGAGATAATTCCTTGAGCTGAGAAGAACTTACTGATGATGATGATGAGGATGACGCACTATGGGCGATTGGTCAACGCTGAATATTTGATAGGTCGCAGGGGGCTCGGTGCTGCACAGTGACCTCCCCATGAAAAAGAGGGCGAAACAAAAAATGAGCAAGCTTGGCTTCCAGATTAACAGAGTCATGCAGGAGCGGCGGAGCGTGTGTGTCTTCCTTCCAAGTGATGAGACTCTGAATATCATCATTAATGTAAGTACCCCCCTGGGGCATAGTGCATTATGGGAACTTTAGCACCCATAGTTAACAGTACGTTGTGTATTCCAGGTTAAAGCACTTTGTCAGGAGTTACTGGATCAGATCTGTGATCTCCTCTGGCTGAAGGATTGTCATCTCTTTGGGCTCAGCGTTATCCAAAGTAAGTGACCGCTCACAGGTCATTTCCCCCCAAATAATCCTATTAAATGTTGACTGATGCACAAAAAACCCAAACCATTAACCTCCTCATTGCTGGGTTACTTTGCAATCATGGAGGCCAGTGCTTTCCAGTCTGAACACGTCTGATCTCCCAGTTAGACGAGCCGCCGCTCATATCGCCGCACAGGATCGCGCCGGCAGCTCTCCCGTCATCCCAGACTGACAAGTTCACATACTTTACACAGATGAGATCTTTACTTCTCACCTTTCAGCTGCCCACTACAAAGCTAGCGGGAAAGTGGGGGGTAATGATGTAGAGGCAGGTAATCGCTGTGGGACAGTACTAGGAAGGGCAGATGCCATAGATATTACATAGTCATAGGGTGTGCAGCTAAGAAGTGCCCCCCGAAAACACAGCTGGTGCTGGATAATGAACGTTAGTACATCTATACTGAAAACTATCCTACAGGATGAGGTACTAGAAGGCACTAGACTGCCCAATGTGGCATAGCATGGGTTGCCAGCGCACAGGACAGCACAAGTACTGCTCCCTCTAACCCAGTAATAATGCCCACCAGTGTCCCCTCCAAAAGTAATAATGCCACTTTTCTGACACCTGTTATGAACAGGTAATTCAGAACCACAATGGACATAGAAGTACAGAGCATACAAGTGACCTGACAAAGACCAAAAATTAAGGACAAGCTCTGAGACGTGGGAACTCTGCTGACCTCAATCCCTAATCCTCACACACCACACTAGAGGTAGCCGTGGATTGCGCCTAACGCTCCCTATGCAACTTGGCACAGCCTGAGAAACTAACTAACCCTGAAGACAGAAAAATAAGCCTACCTTGCCTCAGAGAAAATTCCCCAAAGGAAAAGGCAGCCCCCCACATATAATGACTGTGAGTAAGATGAAAATACAAACACAGAGATGAAATAGATTTAGCAAAGTGAGGCCCGACTTACTAAATAGACCGAGGATAGGAAAGATGGCTATGCGGTCAACACAAAAACCTACAAAACAACCACGCAGAGGGGCAAAAAGACCCTCCGCACCGACTAACGGTACGGAGGTGCTCCCTCTGCGTCTCAGAGCTACCAGCAAGCAAGAAAAATCAATAAAGCAAGCTGGACAGAAAAAATAGCAAAAAGTAACACAAGCAAAACTTAGCTTATGCAGGATAAACAGGCCACAGGAACGATCCAGGAGGAAGCAAGACCAATACTAGAACATTGACTGGAGGCCAGGATCAAAGCACCAGGTGGAGTTAAATAGAGCAGCACCTAACGACTTAACCTCATCACCTGAGGAAGGAAACTCAGAAGCCGCAGTACCACTCTCGACCACAGGAGGGAGCTTGGTCACAGAATTCACAACAGACACCCCCTAACAAATTACAGTTACTGCTCACCTATTCTGAGGGGCCAAGTCCTCTTCAGAGCGGGTGGCACCAGGGTCGCCATGCAGTGATAGTATTGTTCCACCTGACACGGACCCCGGCTTCTTGTGGGCCGTAGGACGGAGAGTGGTGGGGCCGATGGCTCCCTGCTCCTTCACTGGATCCAACTCTATCGGCGTCATGTTGACACATATGAAGCATGGAAAGCTTGTGACCAATGTTTGCGCCGTCGGCTTGTGAAGAAACATCGGATGCCAGAAGTTTTATAAAAGAACCGTTTCTTTTATTTTTCTGCGAGTTTCAAAGTGTAACCATCTTCTCCTTCAGGGAACAAGAAACCATATAGATATACAGGGAATTGCAGGGTTTATACTGAGGTGAGGTCTGAAATAGGTCACTGAAAAAGGCCGCATGACGGTGGTCTACACTTAGTAACGCGCAAATAAAAGAAACCCTTATTTCAGAATACTTCTGGCGCCCGATGTTTCCTCACAAGCCGGCACCGCAGACATGGACCACAAACCTTCCATGTTTTCTTTGCTCTTCTGGTGACATCACCTGTGGACCTGCAGCAGCTTTTGAACCCAAGATCAGGACAGCACATATCAATACAATTTCTGATATTTATCAACCAGATAAGAGGGGATCAAAAACCCTTACCCCCCTCAAACTCCTCCACTGGTACAGAGACCTATGTATGTACTGTGTGTAGGGTCAACAATAGGGAGTTGTATCCTCAGTAATGACTGAAAATGAGGCAATTGGCTCTAATGGTCGGCACCTCCGGATGCTACTCCATTTCCAGATTTTATTCACTGTATGGCTGTATTAATACGGTGAATTAAGAAGGATGGCATCAACAGAAAATATGGCATCAAACAACATAAAAATCCAGATTACTTACCGGTAATGCTCTTTTCTAGAGTCCACGACAGCACCCACTGAGAGAGGGGATCCGCCCCTAGGAACAGGAAACCTACGGAGAGATAAAAGGGGCGGTCCCCCTCGCTCCCGCAGTTGGGTTGCAGAGAATCAAAGGAATCGCCCATCAATTTTAGAAGGCTATCCAAATATTTCTATCTGTATTTAACTAAATTTATACAACTAAGTAAATGAACCATTCACCACTACAAGTGTATGTACAACTATGTGTAACCACCATTAGGGAGGGAAGTGAAGGGGTGCTGTCGTGGACTCTATAAAAGAGCATTACCAGTAAGTAATCCGTTTTTTTTCTCTTCGCCACGACAGCACCCACTGAGAGATTTCCGGAGACAAATCACTTGGGGGGGACCACTGTGTCAAGAATTGATCTACCAAAAACTAAATCTGTAGAGGAAGATAAGTCCAGTCTGTAGTGACTGTAAAAAGTGGAAGGTGAAGACCAAGTTGCGGCCTTACATATTAGTTCGATGGGGACATCCGCTCTTTCAGCCCAGGATAATGCTACAGCTCGAGCAGAATGTGCTTTCACGCCTTGAGGCGGATTCTCCCCTTTTATTGAGTATGCTAGACTAATTGCATCTCTAATCCACCAAGATAGCGAACCTTTCGTGATTCCAGATCCCTTCTTGTAGCCCTAGAAGGAGACGAGAGCCCTGCTCTTCCTCCAGGGTCTAGTTCTATCTAGATATGTTATTATGGCCCTTTTCACATCCAGTGTGTGAAATCTTTCTTCCTCCTGATTTGTGGGGTCATTATAATAGGACCTATGGAATCTAGTGGATACTTTAGGCAGGTAAGAAGGGTCTGTTTCCAGGACTATTCTATCTTGAAATATTGATAAAAAGGGGGATCTATTGACAAGGCCTGAATGTCACGAATGTCACTTACTCTACTTGCTGACACTAGGGACACCAATAGGGCTGTTTTGAAGGAGACGTATTTCATCGGGGCAAAACACCACTACATTTAGTGGTTCAAATGGGGCTTCTGGCAAAGCATCTAACACTAAGTTGAGATCCCAAGGTGGTATTTGGGGAATATGCACCAATTCTGCCTTTTGACACGCTGAAACAAAGCAAGCTACCAATTTGTTCCCTGCAACGTTGTAACCATACAGTCATGGCCAAAAGTATTAACACCCCTGCAATTCTGTCAGATAATACTCAGTTTCTTCCTGAAAATGATTGCAATCACAAATTATTTGGTATTATTATCTTCATTTAATTTATCTTAAATGAAAAAACACAAAAGAGAATGCAGCAAAAAGCAAAACCTTGATCATTTCACACAAAACTCCAAAAATGGGCCAGACAAAAGTATTGGCACCCTCAGCCTAATACTTGGTTGCACAACCTTTAGCCAAAATAACTGCGACCAACCGCTTCCGGTAACCATCAATGAGTTTCTTACAATGCTCTGCTGGAATTTTAGACCATTCTTCTTTGGCAAACTGCTCCAGGTCCCTGATATTTGAAGGGTGCCTTCTCCAAACTGCCATTTTTAGATCTCTCCACAGGTGTTCTATGGGATTCAGGTCTGGGCTCATTGCAGGCCACCTTAGAAGTCTCCAGTGCTTTCTCTCAAACCATTTTCTAGTGCTTTTTGAAGTGTGTTTTGGGTCATTGTCCTGCTGGAAGACCCATGACCTCTGAGGGAGACCCAGCTTTCTCACACTGGGCCCTACATTATGCTGCAAAATTTGTTGGTAGTCTTCAGACTTCATAATGCCATGCACACGGTCAAGCAGTCCAGTGCCAGAGGCAGCAAAGCAACCCCAAAACATCAGGGAACCTCCGCCATGTTTGACTGTAGGGACCGTGTTCTTTTCTTTGAATGCCTCTTTTTTTCTTCTGTAAACTCCGTGTTGATGCCTTTGCCCAAAAAGCTCTACTTTTGTCTCATCTGACCAGAGAACATTCTTCCAAAACGTTTTAGGCTTTTTCAGGTGAGTTTTGGCAAACTCCAGCCTGGCTTTTTTATGTCTCGGGGTAAGAAGTGGGGTCTTCCTGGGTCTCCTACCTTACAGTCCCTTTTCATTCAGACGCCGACGGATAGTACGGGTTGACACTGTTGTACCCTCGGCCTGCAGGGCAGCTTGAACTTGTTTGGATGTTAGTCGAGGTTCTTTATCCAACATCCGCACAATCTTGCGTTGAAATCTCTTGTCAATTTTTCTTTTCCGTCCACATCTAGGGAGGTTAGCCACAGTGCCATGGGCTTTAAACTTCTTGATGACACTGCGCACGGTAGCGACCCAGTTAGAGACTATACCATTTATAACCACCCTCTGCTTTCTATCACTAAGCCAGTTACTAACCCATTTACACACATTTTCCCCCAGACCAAGCATTCTCATTTTGTGTACCAACCTCTTGTGCGGCACGGTATCAAACGCTTTGGAAAAATCGAGATATACCACGTCCAATGACTCACCGTGGTCCAGCCTATAGCTTACCTCTTCATAAAAACTGATTAGATTGGTTTGACAGGAGCGATTTCTCATAAACCCATGCTGATATGGAGTTACACAGTTATTCTCATTGAGATAATCCAGAATAACATCCCTCAGAAACCCTTCAAATATTTTACCAACAATAGAGGTTAGACTGTTCTTCAACTATATCAATAGTAAAAGAATAAAAACTGAAAATGTAGGCCCCTTAAAAAATAGTGAGGAAAGAATGGTTGTAGATGACGAGGAAAAAGCTAACATATTAAACACCTTCTTCTCCACGGTATTCACGGTGGAAAATGAAATGCTAGGTGAAATCCCAAGAAACAATGAAAACCCTATATTAAGGGTCACCAATCTAACCCAAGAAGAGGTGCGAAACCGGCTAAATAAGATTAAAATAGATAAATCTCCGGGTCCGGATGGCATACACCCACGAGTACTAAGAGAACTAATTAATGTAATAGATAAACCATTATTTCTTATTTTTAGTGACTCTATAGCGACAGGGTCTGTTCCGCAGGACTGGCGCATAGCAAATGTGGTGCCAATATTCAAAAAGGGCTCTAAAAGTGAACCTGGAAATTATAGGCCAGTAAGTCTAACCTCTATTGTTGGTAAAATATTTGAAGGGTTTCTGAGGGATGTTATTCTGGATTATCTCAATGAGAATAACTGTTTAACTCCATATCAGCATGGGTTTATGAGAAATCGCTCCTGTCAAACCAATCTAATCAGTTTTTATGAAGAGGTAAGCTATAGACTGGACCACGGTGAGTCATTGGACGTGGTATATCTCGATTTTTCCAAAGCGTTTGATACCGTGCCGCACAAGAGGTTGGTACACAAAATGAGAATGCTTGGTCTGGGGGAAAATGTGTGTAAATGGGTTAGTAACTGGCTTAGTGATAGAAAGCAGAGGGTGGTTATAAATGGTATAGTCTCTAACTGGGTCGCTGTGACCAGTGGGGTACCGCAGGGGTCGGTATTGGGACCTGTTCTCTTCAACATATTCATTAATGATCTGGTAGAAGGTTTACACAGTAAAATATCGATATTTGCAGATGATACAAAACTATGTAAAGCAGTTAATACAAGAGAAGATAGTATTCTGCTACAGATGGATCTGGATAAGTTGGAAACTTGGGCTGAAAGGTGGCAGATGAGGTTTAACAATGATAAATGTAAGGTTATACACATGGGAAGAAGGAATCAATATCACCATTACACACTGAATGGGAAACCACTGGGTAAATCTGACAGGGAGAAGGACTTGGGGATCCTAGTTAATAATAAACTTACCTGGAGCAGCCAGTGCCAGGCAGCAGCTGCCAAGGCAAACAGGATCATGGGGTGCATTAAAAGAGGTCTGGATACACATGATGAGAGCATTATACTGCCTCTGTACAAATAACTAGTTAGACCGCACATGGAGTACTGTGTCCAGTTTTGGGCACCGGTGCTCAGGAAGGATATAATGGAACTAGAGAGAGTACAAAGGAGGGCAACAAAATTAATAAAGGGGATGGGAGAACTACAATACCCAGATAGATTAGCGAAATTAGGATTATTTAGTCTAGAAAAAAGACGACTGAGGGGCGATCTAATAACCATGCATAAGTATATAAGGGGACAATACCAATATCTCGCTGAGGATCTGTTTATACCAAGGAAGGTGACGGGCACAAGGGGGCATTCTTTGCGTCTGGAGGAGAGAAGGTTTTTCCACCAACATAGAAGAGGATTCTTTACTGTTAGGGCAGTGAGAATCTGGAATTGCTTGCCTGAGGAGGTGGTGATGGCGAACTCAGTCGAGGGGTTCAAGAGAGGCCTGGATGTCTTCCTGGAGCAGAACAATATTGTATCATACAATTATTAGGTTCTGTAGAAGGACGTAGATCTGGGTATTTATTATGATGGAATATAGGCTGAACTGGATGGACAAATGTCTTTTTTCGGCCTTACTAACTATGTTACTATGTTACTTACTGGCCTATAATTTCCAGGTTCACTTTTAGAGCCCTTTTTGAATATTGGCACCACATTTGCTATGCGCCAATCCTGCGGAACAGATCCTGTCGCTATAGAGTCCCTAAAAATAAGAAATAATGGTTTATCTATTACATTACTTAGTTCTCTTAGTACTCGTGGGTGTATGCCATCCGGACCCGGAGATTTATCTATTTTAATCTTATTTAGCCGGTTTCGCACCTCTTCTTGGGTTAGATTGGTGACCCTTAATATAGGGTTTTCATTGTTTCTTGGGATTTCACCTAGCATTTCATTTTCCACCGTGAATACCGTGGAGAAGAAGGTGTTTAATATGTTAGCTTTTTCCTCGTCATCTACAACCATTCTTTCCTCACTATTTTTTAAGGGGCCTACATTTTCAGTTTTTATTCTTTTACTATTGATATAGTTGAAGAACAGTTTGGGATTAGTTTTACTCTCCTTAGCAATGTGCTTCTCTGTTTCCTTTTTGGCAGCTTTAATTAGTTTTTTAGATAAAGTATTTTTCTCCCTATAGTTTTTTAGTGCTTCAATGGTGCCATCCTGCTTTAGTAGTGCAAATGCTTTCTTTTTACTGTTAATTGCCTGTCTTACTTCTTTGTTTAGCCACATTGGGTTTTTCCTATTTCTAGTCCTTTTATTCCCACAAGGTATAAACCGCTTACACTGCCTATTTAGGATGTTCTTAAACATTTCCCATTTATTATCTGTATTCTTATTTCTGAGGATATTGTCCCAGTCTACCAGATTAAGGGCATCTCTAAGCTGGTCAAACTTTGCCTTCCTAAAGTTCAGTGTTTTTGTGACTCCCTGACAAGTCCCCCTAGTGAAAGACAGGTGAAACTGTACAATATTGTGGTCGCCATTTCCTAGATGCCCAACCACCTGCAGATTTGTTATTCTGTCAGGTCTATTAGATAGTATTAGGTCTAAAAGTGCTGCTCCTCTGGTTGGATTCTGCACCAATTGTGAAAGATAATTTTTCTTGGTTATTAGCAGAAACCTGTTGCCTTTATGGGTTTCACAGGTTTCTGTTTCCCAGTTAATATCCGGGTAGTTAAAGTCCCCCATAACCAGGACCTCATTATGGGTTGCAGCTTCATCTATCTGCTTTAGAAGTAGACTTTCCATGGTTTCTGTTATATTGGGGTTTGTAACAGACCCCAATGAGAATTTTGTTACCATTTTTCCCTCCATGAATTTCGACCCATATGGACTCGACATCCTCATTTCCTTTGCTAATATCCTCCCTTAAAGTGGACTTTAGACAAGACTTTACATAGAGACAAACCCCTCCTCCTCTCCGATTTTTACGATCCTTTCTAAACAGACTGTAACCCTGTAAGTTAACTGCCCAGTCATAGCTTTCATCTAACCATGTCTCGGTTATTCCCACTATGTCAAAGTTACCTGTAGATATTTCTGCTTCTAGTTCTTCCATCTTGTTTGTCAGGCTTCTGGCATTTGTGAGCATGCAGTTTAGAGGATTTTGTTTTGTTCCAATCTCCTCGCTGTGGATTGTTTTAGAAATGTTCTTACCTCCCTTCTGAGGGAGGTGAAGATTTTGGGAGCTATGGACAGTCCGAAGGGCATTGCTGTGTACTGGAGGTGACAGACTTGACCTTGCAACATGACCGCCACGCGGAGATATTGTTGATGCTCGATACATATTGGTAGATGGTAATATGCATCTTTGAGGTCGAGGACTGACATAAAACACCTGGGAAATAAAAGTTTCATGGTTGAATGGATGGACTCCATTTTGAAGGTTTGGTTTTCTAAAAAGACATTGTTTTCTCAGGTTTATTGTAGTTCTATATGAACCATCTGGTTTAGATACCAGAAATAAAGGGGAATAGTAACATAGTAACATAGTAACATAGTTAGTAAGGCCGAAAAAAGACATTTGTCCATCCAGTTCAGCCTATATTCCATCATAATAAATACCCAGATCTACGTCCTTCTACAGAACCTAATAATTGTATGATACAATATTGTTCTGCTCCAGGAAGACATCCAGGCCTCTCTTGAACCCCTCGACTGAGTTCGCCATCACCACCTCCTCAGGCAAGCAATTCCAGATTCTCACTGCCCTAACAGTAAAGAATCCTCTTCTATGTTGGTGGAAAAACCTTCTCTCCTCCAGACGCAAAGAATGCCCCCTTGTGCCCGTCACCTTCCTTGGTATAAACAGATCCTCAGCGAGATATTTGTATTGTCCCCTTATATACTTATACATGGTTATTAGATCGCCCCTCAGTCGTCTTTTTTCTAGACTAAATAATCCTAATTTCGCTAATCTATCTGGGTATTGTAGTTCTCCCATCCCCTTTATTAATTGTGTTGCCCTCCTTTGTACTCTCTCTAGTTCCATTATATCCTTCCTGAGCACCGGTGCCCAAAACTGGACACAGTACTCCATGTGCGGTCTAACTAGGGATTTGTACAGAGGCAGTATAATGCTCTCATCATGTGTATCCAGACCTCTTTTAATGCACCCCATGATCCTGTTTGCCTTGGCAGCTGCTGCCTGGCACTGGCTGCTCCAGGTAAGTTTATCATTAACTAGGATCCCCAAGTCCTTCTCCCTGTCAGATTTACCCAGTGGTTTCCCGTTCAGTGTGTAATGGTGATATTGATTCCCTCTTCCCATGTGTATAACCTTACATTTATCATTGTTAAACCTCATCTGAATAGAACCCTTTCCCCCTTTGGTATGCCGGAACTTCTACTAGAACCCGTTTGGATAATAAACTTCTTATTTCCAGCTCCAAAGCCCCCTGCTGAGATTGGGAGCTTAGAGAAGTCAATAGGAGGGTGTCTGGAGGGAAGCGGGCAAATTATAACTTTAAGCCGGATGTTACCAGGCTAATGGCCCATGAGTTAGACGTTATCCCTCTCCATTGTTGGCAGAAAAAAGATAGTCTGCCACCCACCAGCAGGTCAGAATTAATGTGGCTTATCTTCAAATCTGAAGGGACATTTGCCGAACAGAGCACCTTTTTGTTTGTTTTCTTTGTTAGAAACCAGGACCGCTGGCCTATAGTCCTTCCTCCTGTTAAATGCAGGTTTTCGGAAGGCTCTCCTATAGGATGGAATATAAAAATTAGGAAATCCCTTCTTCATTTCACCCGCCTTGGTGAGAATCTCATCCAATTTTTTAACAAACAGATACTCACCCTGGCATGGTAGGTGGCAGAGCTTAGATTTGGTCTGCGCATCGCCCTTCCATCCTTTTAACCATAGGGCACGACGTGCTGCCTTAGTCAACCCTGCTGAATTGGCCACTAGGCGTATAGAACCGGCTGAGACGTCCGCCAAGAAAGCTGTCGCGCCTCTGATCAAAGGAATGGATGACATTAATTTATCTCTGGATAGGCTGCATTTTATGCCTTCTTCCAGATCGTTTAACCATACTAGCATGGATCTTGCTGTACATGTAGCTGATATGGCTGGCTTGAATGCTCCTACACATGATTACCAAGATCTCTTTAGAAGGGAGTCTGCTTTACGGTTTAGGGGGTCCTGTAGGGTCCCCGAGTCTTCTACTGGTAACAAGGATCGTCTTGATGTAGAGGCTACGGCTGCATCCACTTTTGGGGCTTTTGTCCATTTAGATAGATCTTCGTCATCAAAGGGATAACGTCTTTTGGATGTTGAGGGAAGGCCTTTCTGTCCTTGTTTCTCCCATTCCTTTTTAACTAACTGCTGGTAACACTGGGAATGCTCATCTCTTTCTCTCAGAAAGCCCAGCGAACATGATATCCTGAGGGGTCTTGGGATCTTTAGTGTCCGTAAGACCTATTGTTTTTCGAATTGACCTGACAAGGTTGTCGATACACTCGGTTGGAAAACATGAATATTGTTCTCCTTCCGAAGAAAGGGATTCCCGGGAGGAATCTGAATCTCTATCATCAATATCCAGAGAACACTCCGATCTCGGAGAAAAACTCCTTATTGGACTTTATTTCCGTAACACTACTTGAACCCCTTAAGGCCTGCAATTCTTCCCTACTCATTAGTCTGACGTCCTCTGTCTTTATAGAGGACTCTTCCCATAGGGTATGTCCGGTGCATATTTGGCACATCCTTTTGGGGTAGCTGTCCGGAAGGGGTTGGGAACACAAAGCACATTGTTTATGTTTAGACTTTTCGGTTCTTTTTGCCTAGGGTATACATAAAGAAGGGGACTATCAGCTTAATAGGTGGAATGATAACACTCACCCAGTGAAGCTTTTGTCAACAAGGTAGCGGCTGCGGATGTGAAGGCACAGGCTGCGATGTGGACCGATCAGATCTTTTGTCTTTCCCACTTATTGCTGAGGATCCGCTCTGTTTAGAGTGTCCGCTGCCGCTCCTGCGGCTGCTATGTGCTAACGCTGCTGCAATCTCCAAAGGGAGTACAGCGGTCTGTTTTGGGGATGCCATATTGCACACCGGTGGCTCTCTAGACGGTGTTTTTATGAGACTTTCCCCTCCCCAAACGCTGGAAATTCATCTCCATTTTTTTTTCTTCCCGAGGCCTGGATGTCTTCCTGGAGCAGAACAATATTGTATCATACAATTATTAGGTTCTGTAGAAGGACGTAGATCTGGGGATTTATTATGATGGAATATAGGCTGAACTGGATGGACAAATGTCTTTTTTCGGCCTTACTATGTTACTATGTTACTATGTTTACCACCTCCGGGTTGCAGCCTGCTGCTGTGTGCGCTTGCACGGCTCTGCGCATCTTCCTCTCGGTACCTGCTGGAAGTTAACCTGGAAACTTCCGGGTGAGAGCGCTTCTGGGGACTCTGCATACACGCGGCGCGCCTCTTACCGCTGTTACCTTCAACTTCATGTGCAGCCCCGGACAAGCGACAACCCATCCTACTGCACCGCGCTCTCTCCGTGAGCCAGGCCAGCTCCCGGCCTCATGGTGTCCTGTCAGCTGAGGGGGGAACTGGTACACGAATCCCCCGACGTTGCTTCTGGTGCTGGAGCCCTTGCCGTTCTTACAGCAACTGCACAAGTGACATCACAGCCCAGGTATCCTCTTCTCTCCACAGGTTCCCTGGGAACAGGAAACCAACTGCGGGAGCGAGGGGGACCGCCCCTTTTATCTCTCCATAGGTTTCCTGTTCCTAGGGGCGGATCCCCACATTCAGTGGGTGCTGTCGTGGCTAAGAGAAAAACAACAACTTAGAAATGAGGGTTTAAAGTAAACAGCTTCTGCAGACAGAGAAGTGGGGGGAGGCTCCAGCGGCAAACGGAGCGTTGGGGGAGGCTCCTGCTGCAAACGGAGCGGTGGGGGAGGTTCCTGCTGCAAATGGAGCGGTGGGGGGAGGCTCCTGCTGCAGCCAGTTGTTTTACAACCACATAGCTCCTTAAGGTCTGCAGCCAGTCCTGACACTATTGTAAGGAGGTTGCTTTCCCTGCTCCTTACCTGGAACCACTTAGTCGGACAGCTGGGTTGTTGGGGGGAGGACTTTCTGCCCTGGACAGAGAGGACCATGTGACTGCTGGGGGCAGAGAGGAAGAGCGAGGGGTGTGGTCAGAAAAGAGCGGGAGAGCAGAGCATGCGAGACAGAGGGGCCAGAGAGAAAGCAGACTGCAGTGTCGCACTCCCCGACAGAGAGGGCTCCCCGTGAGGGCCCTGAGGCTGAGATACCAGCTGTAGTCAAGGCTGGATGTGAGAGTGTGGACTTGGAAGCCTCCGTAATCAGATAAAACGTATCCCCTGACAGTGACCTGAGCACGCAGCTCCTGTGACCGCAGTGACAAGCCAGGACCCCGGAGTGTGACAAAGTAAACTGCTCAGTGTGTGTGTAGCATTGCTGCTGCAGAGAGAGACTGCCAGGCTAATATACAGAGACTCGCAGCAGAGTGGCTGTGTTACTTCCTGCTTCCAGCTTCACTGGGAGAAAAGACTGCAAAGACTTAACCCCGGAGTCTCCAGTTCCCAGGAGACAGAGGAGAGACTTCAGGATCTCAAGCGCAGCTGGTGACTGTACCCACGTTGGAATAAGGACCCTTCAGTCGGGACCTCCATGGACTGATAAGTTACAAGAACACTCGTTAACCGTTTCGGTTCCGCTTAACTGTTTACTGTTGGCTTTATCACTATTAACCCCCTTTCTACTCCCTGCGAGGAGAATCTTACTCCTGTTAATAAATTCCTCTCAACAGTTGGTCTATCTGTTCCGTGGTGACATACTCAGCCCTGCACTCTATTACACTATGACGAAGCAAGGTACATCGATGACCCACGTCTTGCCATCTTATTAATTCTTCTACCTATATTGAAACAGTGCCGCTCCCAGCTTTCACTTTTCTCCAGTTTTGCCCCTGCGTGGCGGACTGTTGATTTAACGTAACAGCTTAACAGGTGGAGTTGATTGTGATGGATGGGGACAGCTGAGGTGGCCATGATGGATACCTCCGCTCCTGCAGGACTCCCATTCCTCAGCCTTCACATTCCTGAACAAGAGCCAACACCAAGAACATCAAGGGCTGCCATTTCTTTTAATTGGGCTTCAAAAACTTAAGGCAACAGGGCGGCTGAACAAACAAGGCCCATGGGGTGAGAAAAAATTACGAGCGGCTCTTTACATGATAAGCACTTTGTGGACTCTAAGCAAATTTGCAAATGATTCACAGAAAATTTAAAAGGAGCGATGAACCTCAAAGGGAACATGTCATCAGAAAGTGACCCGTGGACCTGAACAGGGTCGAAACCTGCAGATAGGGCACGTGACCCTGCAGGTATTGGTAGACGGAGCATCAAAGGCCTCACTCCCCTCCTGATGTGGAAGTTAGCAGCATAAGACTACCCCTTTAAAAATATACAGTATATATTTTTTCTGAATTTTTGGTGATTTTTTTATTTTTTTTTTATACATAGTAACATAGTAACATAGTTAGTAAGGCCGAAAAAAGACATTTGTCCATCCAGTTCAGCCTATATTCCATCATAATAAATCCCCAGATCTACGTCCTTCTACAGAACCTAATAATTGTATGATACAATATTGTTCTGCTCCAGGAAGACATCCAGGCCTCTCTTGAACCCCTCGACTGAGTTCGCCATCACCACCTCCTCAGGCAAGCAATTCCAGATTCTCACTGCCCTAACAGTAAAGAATCCTCTTCTATGTTGGTGGAAAAACCTTCTCTCCTCCAGACGCAAAGAATGCCCCCTTGTGCCCGTCACCTTCCTTGGTATAAACAGATCCTCAGCGAGATATTTGTATTGTCCCCTTATATACTTATACATGGTTATTAGATCGCCCCTCAGTCGTCTTTTTTCTAGACTAAATAATCCTAATTTCGCTAATCTATCTGGGTATTGTAGTTCTCCCATCCCCTTTATTAATTTTGTTGCCCTCCTTTGTACTCTCTCTAGTTCCATTATATCCTTCCTGAGCACCGGTGCCCAAAACTGGACACAGTACTCCATGTGCGGTCTAACTAGGGATTTGTACAGAGGCAGTATAATGCTCTCATCATGTGTATCCAGACCTCTTTTAATGCACCCCATGATCCTGTTTGCCTTGGCAGCTGCTGCCTGGCACTGGCTGCTCCAGGTAAGTTTATCATTAACTAGGATCCCCAAGTCCTTCTCCCTGTCAGATTTACCCAGTGGTTTCCCGTTCAGTGTGTAATGGTGATATTGATTCCTTCTTCCCATGTGTATAACCTTACATTTATCATTGTTAAACCTCATCTGCCACCTTTCAGCCCAAGTTTCCAACTTATCCAGATCCATCTGTAGCAGAATACTATCTTCTCTTGTATTAACTGCTTTACATAGTTTTGTATCATCTGCAAATATCGATATTTTACTGTGTAAACCTTCTACCAGATCATTAATGAATATGTTGAAGAGCACAGGTCCCAATACCGACCCCTGCGGTCCCCACTGGTCACAGCGACCCAGTTAGAGACTATACCATTTATAACCACCCTCTGCTTTCTATCACTAAGCCAGTTACTAACCCATTTACACACATTTTCCCCCAGACCAAGCATTCTCATTTTGTGTACCAACCTCTTGTACGGCACGGTATCAAACGCTTTGGAAAAATCGAGATATACCACGTCCAATGACTCACCGTGGTCCAGCCTATAGCTTACCTCTTCATAAAAACTGATTAGATTGGTTTGACAGGAGCGAGTTCTCATAAACCCATGCTGATATGGAGTTAAACAGTTATTCTCATTGAGATAATCCAGAATAACATCCCTCAGAAACCCTTCAAATATTTTACCAACAATAGAGGTTAGACTTACTGGCCTATAATTTCCAGGTTCACTTTTAGAGCCCTTTTTGAATATTGGCACCACATTTGCTATGTGCCAGTCCTGCGGAACAGACCCCGTCGCTATAGAGTCCCTAAAAATAAGAAATAATGGTTTATCTATTACATTACTTAGTTCTCTTAGTACTCGTGGGTGTATGCCATCCGGACCCGGAGATTTATCTATTTTAATCTTATTTAGCCGGTTTCGCACCTCTTCTTGGGTTAGATTGGTGACCCTTAATATAGGGTTTTCATTGTTTCTTGGGATTTCACCTAGCATTTCATTTTCCACCGTGAATACCGTGGAGAAGAAGGTGTTTAATATGTTAGCTTTTTCCTCGTCATCTACAACCATTCTTTCCTCACTATTTTTTAAGGGGCCTACATTTTCAGTTTTTATTCTTTTACTATTGATATAGTTGAAGAACAGTTTGGGATTAGTTTTACTCTCCTTAGCAATGTGCTTCTCTGTTTCCTTTTTGGCAGCTTTAATTAGTTTTTTAGATAAAGTATTTTTCTCCCTATGGTTTTTTAGAGCTTCAATGGTGCCATCCTGCTTTAGTAGTGCAAATGCTTTCTTTTTACTGTTAATTGCCTGTCTTACTTCTTTGTTTAGCCACATTGGGTTTTTCCTATTTCTAGTCCTTTTATTCCCACAAGGTATAAACCGCTTACACTGCCTATTTAGGATGTTCTTAAACATTTCCCATTTATTATCTGTATTCTTATTTCTGAGGATATTGTCCCAGTCTACCAGATTAAGGGCATCTCTAAGCCGGTCAAACTTTGCCTTCCTAAAGTTCAGTGTTTTTGTGAGTCCCTGACAAGTCCCCCTAGTGAAAGACAGGTGAAACTGTACAATATTGTGGTCGCTATTTCCTAGATGCCCGACCACCTGCAGATTTGTTATTCTGTCAGGTCTATTAGATAGTATTAGGTCTAAAAGTGCTGCTCCTCTGGTTGGATTCTGCACCAATTGTGAAAGATAATTTTTCTTGGTTATTAGCAGAAACCTGTTGCCTTTATGGGTTTCACAGGTTTCTGTTTCCCAGTTAATATCCGGGTAGTTAAAGTCCCCCATAACCAGGACCTCATTATGGGTTGCAGCTTCATCTATCTGCTTTAGAAGTAGACTTTCCATGGTTTCTGTTATATTTGGGGGTTTGTAACAGACCCCAATGAGAATTTTGTTACCATTTTTCCCTCCATGAATTTCGACCCATATGGACTCGACATCCTCATTCCCTTCGCTAATATCCTCCCTTAAAGTGGACTTTAGACAAGACTTTACATAGAGACAAACCCCTCCTCCTCTCCGATTTTTACGATCCTTTCTAAACAGACTGTAACCCTGTAAGTTAACTGCCCAGTCATAGCTTTCATCTAACCATGTCTCGGTTATTCCCACTATGTCAAAGTTACCTGTAGATATTTCTGCTTCTAGTTCTTCCATCTTGTTTGTCAGGCTTCTGGCGTTTGCGAGCATGCAGTTTAGAGGATTTTATTTTGTTCCAATCTCCTCGCTGTGGATTGTTTTAGAAATGTTCTTACCTCCCTTCTGAGTATGTTTTCCTGGGTCTTCTTTGTTCGAGTCTAATGTTTTTCTTCCCGTCCCCTCTTCTTCTAGTTTAACGCCCTCCTGATGAGTGTAGCGAGTCTTCTGGCAAATGTGTGTTTCCCAGGTTTGTTGAGGTGTAGTCCATCTCTGGCGAGGAGTCCATCGTACAAGTAATTCACACCGTGGTCCAGGAATAGCCATTTATATTAATAAATCTTGCAATTTTCACTCTGACCACTAAGCCTTTCAATAGGCTGACACTGCCTGTGCTGAAGAGGTCACGCCTCAGCAGGAGTCTCATTATCGCCACAGACCGCATCTAAATAGTGATCACGCATCGTATATACTCTACCCATGTTATGCACATACAAACTATGTGTGGGCAGTATATATAACACAGATGTAGTTAATGTGTGTACATATAATACGTGTGTGTACACAGTATATGTACAAATACACACACACACAGTCATGGCCGAAAGTGCTGGCTTGGTTTTCACACAATTGGCGCAGGCCTTGCACCGGCCACAAGGGAAAAAACCTACCAAATCCTGACCCATGCTTTTCTTTTTTCCAGGCTCATAATGGCTGTGCACTAGAATGTCACGGATATTTCTAGATCTTTTTGCCACTATATCCGGTTTAGGGGGTAGGATAGATTTTAATATTGGATCTGTGTGGAGAACGGCCCAGTGCTTCTCTACAATTTGCCTGAAATCATACCATTTGTTATGATAACCCGTGATAAATCGTACCCCAGCCTGCATCGTCACCGGTATATAACAGAATCTCTGGGCCCTACTAACTTGAGTAGAAAGCATATTTTTTGCACGTTATAATATAAAGATTGATGTTATCTGGATATGTTGATACCTGCTTATCTAGCTGATCTCTGTATTGTGTACTATCTGTAACTGTGAGGCATTTTTTAATTGTTTGTGGTTTTATGTGTTAATAAAGTTACTTGGTTTATCTAACGCTTCATGATTTGATGGAGTTTAATAATTCCGTGATCACTATGTTCTAAGCAGTTTTTGGAGTGTTGCCCATCCTTGGTACAGAGGAAATGGGCTTGTGCTTTGTGCTTATTGGGCCTGTGCAATGTATAAACTCAGTGTCTAGCTTCTGAGCTGCCAGGCCTTGCTCTGTGTTCCTCCTGCTCTGGAGGCTTTTCTCCTTGCTTTGCCTTCATCTTGTTTGTCTGCCCTCCAGGAGGCAGAATATCCTGGTCTTAGTGTCTGTGTCCTTGCTTTGCCTTGTTTTAGTCTGTCCGCCCTCCAGGAGGCAGAATATCCTGGTCCTTGTCTCCTTGTGCTTGTGCCTTGACTCGTTCCATTGCCTTGTCTGAACTTTGTCCTATCTCTGTCTCCTTGGCTTCTTTCCCTGCTGGGTCTTTCCTTGTGTCCTCTCTCTTTGCCTGGGCTCCGCTCTTGCAGCTTTATCTCTGCTCCGCACTCCTATGGTTCTGTTCTCTTTCAGCTCTGCTTTGCTCCTGCTGCTGCAGAACCTCTTGCTGCAGCTCTTCTCCGCATACCTTGTGGTTCAGCTCTGCTTTGTTCCTGCTTCTGCAGAACCACTTGCTGTTCTACAGCTCTTCTCCGCAGCCTTCCGGCTCTCCTCCTGTGTGAACAGGTCTCTACCTGTTTCTCCATACACCATTCCTTCCTATCAGAACCAGTGCCTGCACCCGCTGTGTCTACAGGATCCTACCTAATTCACACACCACTTCTACCTGTTTCTTCTCTGCCGTGCCTGCCAGCCCCGTGTCTCTGCCGTGCCTGCCAGCCCCGTGTCTCTGCTGTGCCTGCCAGCCCCGTGTCTCTGCCGTGCCTGCCAGCCCCGTGTCTCTGCCGTGCCTGCCAGCCCCGTGTCTCTGCAGTGCCTGCCTGCCCCGTGTCTCTGCCGTGCCTGCCTGCCCCATGTTTCTGCCGTGTCCCGTGTTTCTGCCGTGCCCCGTGTCTCTGCTTGCCATGTGTCTCTGCCATGCCTGCTTGCCTATTCGTCTGAGTTTCAGCCACGCTCATCTGCCAGTCCTGCCTATCGCCCACATCTGTCCTAGTGTTCCGGTCCCCAAGTGGGATCAGCAGCCACAGCCAGACACCACCCTGGAGTGGCACCTGACAGCTGCCTGCCGCAAAAGCCTGACCTCACCATCAGAGGCTCCAGCGAACACCAAGGCAGCTGTCATAGTCCCGCCCCTTCCAGGGTAGTCTGGTTTGTGGCACAGTGGGGCCACAAACCCCCGAGCTCACGCCCACCAGTCAGGGCGTGAGCGTGACCTGTATTTTACACTCACATATATAATATTTCTGTATTTGATATAGTTTATGGGATGACAGTTATAATAAGAGCTCTGTGATGGCTTATCATTTTCCTTGTTTTTATTGGTAGTGATTTAGTTTGTGATTTATAACATTGATTATATATTTTATTTTGGATTGTTTTCTGCTTCCTATTTAATTAATCAATCTTGGTCTTCCTCTCGGGCAGACAATGAACATGTGTACATGGAACTTTCCCAGAAGCTTTACAAGTACTGTCCCAAGGAGTGGAAGAAGGCCAGTAAAGTAAGTCGGGTGTTTGTGCTTTTCTTGGCCGGGGATCCTGGGGAATGTTGGAGAGGAGACGTATTTCATCCTGACATCAGATGGCTTTGTGTATACGGTATATAGCCCGTCTGATGGAGAAAGTGATGGAGAAAGTGATGGGGACAAGAGCTGATGCTTAATTTGTGTGAAATGTGGGCACCGATGCAGGCGAAGGAGGGCGCTGTGCAGCTCCATCCAGATATAACATGGGCATACCCCTGCCCACTAAGCACTGCAGGCAGGACAGGTATTTTCCCCTTCATCACATCTGACATTTTTCATCACAATTTGCATGGAGCAGGCTCAGGTGCCGAGTCCGCTCCTCACACAGCAGGTACCGGCTGTATTTTACAGCCTGCACCTGCCTTTACCAGCAGCGACCTAAATGAGCACAGATTTCTGCCATTTAACCAGTTAAATGGTGCTGTCAATCAATGGCTTGCTCGAGGTTGGGCACCCATTGACCAACCCCAGAGCTGAGATGGCGAGGTGCTGATGGGTTACAGGTGAAGACTCCCATCTCTGACATCTTAGAGTTCCTCCTGCGTCACCAAAACCATAGGCTGGGCTGTATGGGAGACCTATATACTGCAGTACCAAAGTATCACTAGAACTCGGGATCCCATGATGAATCAGACCGGTCACCAGCGCTTATGTCCTCGGCCCATGACATTGTACCTGGAGCCCCTAACATGACTGCTCCACTTATTGCGAAGGAGAAATGCTCATGGTCCCGCAGGCCGGGTATAATTGTGTGAGGAGCCGTGTGATTTACAGGCCGCATAAATTAGAAACACTTTATTAATCCTGGAGTCGTTTAACGCTCGGGCGTCCAGTGTCACATTGTCCAATCACCGGCGGAGAACTAAGTCTGCGCCAACTGTCACAAGTGTGCGATCAGCTGTCGGCCTCTCGGCGTCTTGTTACACAATTGTCAGATTTTGGTCCTGTTAACCGTCCGAGGCTCGCTGCCCATAGTATCGTGATGTACAATGAGGTGCCCATAATGCTGTAGGCAAGCGGTAGTAAAAGTGGTTCCCATTTTGGGATCCCCGTGGTTCATGGACTGGGGCCATCTACTAAACATCTAGAGCCACAGTCAAAGTGGAGAGAGCCACGGTGTCCCAAACATTGACTGTCACTGTGGCCATAACCTGACCACCGTGGTGGCCCAAACACTGACAGCCATGGTAGTCATAAGTTTGACAGCTATACCACAGTAACAATGACTACCGCGGTGCCCCGGTGGCAGAGGCGACCGCGGTGCCCCGATAGCAGAGGTGACCGTGGTACCCCGGTGGCAGAGGTGGCCGCAGTGCCGTGGTAGCAGAGGTGACCACGCTGCCCCAGTAGCAGAGGCGACCATGGTGCCCTGGTAGCAGAGGTGGCTGTGGTGCCCCAGTAGCAGAGGGGCCACGGTGCCCCGGTGGCAGAGTTGGCCGCGGTGTCCTGGTAGCAGAGAAGACTGCGGTGTCCCGGTGGCAGAGGTGACTGACAGCCATGGTAGTCGTAAGTTTGACAGCTATACCACAGTAACAATGACTACCGCGGTGCCCCGGTGGCAGAGGCGACCGCGGTGCCCCGATAGCAGAGGCGACCGTGGTGCTCCGGTGGCAGAGGTGGCTGCAGTGCCGTGGTGGCAGAGGTGACCACGGTGCCCCAGTAGCAGAGGTGACTGCGGTGCCCCGGTAGCAGAGGCGGCTGCGGTGTCCCGGTAGCAGAAGCGACCGCGGTGCCCCGATAGCAGAGGCGACCACGGTGCCCCGGTAGCAGAGGTGATGCGGTGCCCAGATAGAAGCGACTGCGGTGCCCCGGTAGCAGAGGCGACCACGGTGCCCCGGTAGCAGAGGTGATGCGGTGCCCCGGTAGCAGAAGCGACTGCGGTGCCCCGGTAGCAGAGGCGACCGCGGAGCCCCGGTAGCAGAGGTGATGCGGTGCCCCGGTAGCAGAGGCGACCGCGGTGCCCCGGGAGCAAAGGCGACCGCGGTGCCCCGGTAGCAGAGGTGACACGGTGCCCCGGTAGCAGAGGCGACCGTGGTGCCCTGGTAGCAGAGGGGCCACGGTGCCCCGGTAGCAGAGGCGACCGCGGTGCCCCGATAGCAGAGTTGGCCGTGGTGTCCTGGTAGCAGAGAAGACCGCGGTGTCCCGATGGCAGAGGTGACTGACAGCCATGGTAGTCATAAGTTTGACAGCTATACCTGTTGTGAATTCTGTGGTCAAGCTCCCTCCTGTGGTCATGAGTGGTACTTCGGCTGGTTCTGTTTATGAGCTTCCTCTGGTGGATGTGAGTGGGGCTGCGGCTTCTGAGTTTCCTTCCTCAGGTGACGAGGTTAAGTCGTTAGGTGCTGCTCTACTTAACTCCACCTAGTTCTTTGTTCCTGGCCTCCAGTCAATGTTCCAGTATTGGTCTTGCTATCTCCTGGATCGTTCCTGTGGCCTGTCTGCCTTGCATAAGCTAAGTTTTGCTTATGTTACTTTTGTTGCAATATTTTCTGTCCAGCTTGCTTTATTGGTTTTTCTTGCTCGCTGGAAGCTCTGAGATGCAGAGGGAGCACCTCCGTACAGTTAGTCGGTGCGGAGGGTCTTTTTGTCCCTTCTGCGTGGTTGTTGTAGGTTTTTGTGCTGACCGCAAAGCTATCTTTCCTATCCTCAGTCTATTCAGTAAGTCGGGCCTCACTTTGCTAAAATCTATTTCATCTCTGTGTTTGTATTTTCATCTTACTCACAGTCATTATATGTGGGGGCTGCCTTTTCCTTTGGGGAATTTCTCTGAGGCAAGGTAGGCTTATTTTTCTATCTTCAGGGCTAGCTATTTTCTCAGGCTGTGACGAGGCGCCTAGGTTCTGGTCAGGAGCGCTCCACGGCTACCTTTAGTGTTGTATGATAGGATTAGGGATTGCGGTCAGCAGAGTTCCCACGTCTCAGAGCTCGTCCTATGTTTGTAACTAAACAGGTCACTTGTGTGCTCTTAACCACTAGGTCCATTGTGGTTCTGAATCACCTGTTCATAACAGTACTGGAGGCCAAAAGTACTAATGCTTCTCAATAGAGGGAAAAGAGAAGTTCTGAGACCATTTTTTTTTCTTTGCACTGTGTTTTGTCTCTCTTTTCCCCTAGACATTTGGGTGGTTCAGAACACAGATGTTGTGATGGACATTCAAGCTCTGTCCTCTTTGATGGATAATCTCGTTATAAGTGTACAGAACATTCAAGATTTAGTGGTTCAGAATCCTATGTTAGAACCTAAAATTCCTATTCCTGAGTTATTTTCTGGAGATAGAGCTAAATTTCTGAATTTCAAAAATAATTGTAAACTATTTCTGGCTTTGAAACCCCGCTCCTCTGGTGACTCAGTTCAACAAGTAAAGATCATTATTTCTTTATTACGCGGCGACCCTCAAGATTGGGCATTTTCTCTTGCGCCAGGAGATCCTGCATTATGTAATATTGATGCGTTTTTTCTGGCGCTCGGATTGCTGTATGATGAACCTAATTCAGTGGATCAGGCAGAGAAAAATTTGCTGGCTCTGTGTCAGGCTCAGGATGAGGTAGAGATATATTGTCAGAAGTTTAGAAAGTGGTCTGTGCTCACTCAATGGAATGAATGCGCGCTGGCAGCAATTTTCAGAAAGGGTCTCTCTGAAGCCCTTAAGGATGTCATGGTGGGATTTCCTATGCCTGCTGGTCTGAATGAGTCTATGTCTTTGGCCATTCAGATCGGTCGACGCTTGCGTGAGCGTAAAACTGTGCACCATTTGGCGGTATTATCTGAGCATGTACCTGAGTCTATGCAGTGCGATAGGACTTTGACCAGAGCTGAACGGCAAGAACACAGACGTCAGAATGGGCTGTGTTTTTATTGTGGTGATTCCACTCATGCTATCTCCGAATGTCCTAAGCGCACTAAGCGGTCCGCTAGGTCTGCCACCATTGGTACTGTACAGTCGAAATGTCTTTTGTCAGTTACTTTGATCTGCTCTTTGTCATCCTATTCCGTCATGGCATTTGTGGATTCAGGTGCTGCCCTGAATTTGATGGACTTGGAGTATGCTAGGCGCTGTGGGTTTTCCTTGGAGCCCTTGCAGCATCCTATTCCATTGAGAGGAATTGATGCGACGCCTTTGGCCAAGAATAAGCCTCAGTATTGGACCCAGCTGACCATGTGCATGGCTCCTGCGCATCAGGAGGATATTCGCTTTTTGGTGTTGCATAATCTGCATGATGTGGTCGTGTTGGGGTTGCCATGGCTACAAGTCCATAACCCAGTATTGGATTGGAAATCAATGTCTGTGTCCAGCTGGGGTTGTCAGGGGGTACATGGTGATGTTCCATTTCAGTCTATTTCATCATCCACCCCTTCTGAGGTCCCAGAGTTCTTGTCAGATTACTAGGATGTATTTGATGAGCCCAAGTCCAGTGCCCTACCTCCGCATAGGGATTGTGATTGTGCTATCGATTTGATTCCTGGTAGTAAGTTTCCTAAAGGTCGACTGTTTAATTTGTCTGTGCCTGAGCACGCCGCTATGCGGAGTTACGTAAAGGAGTCCTTGGAGAAGGGTCATATTCGCCCGTCGTCGTCGCCATTGGGAGCAGGGTTCTTTTTTGTAGCCAAGAAGGATGGTTCGCTGAGACCTTGTATAGATTACCGCCTTCTAAATAAAATCACGGTCAAATTTCAGTACCCCTTGCCCTTGCTGTCTGATTTGTTCGCTCGGATTAAGGGGGCTAGTTGGTTCACCAAGATAGATCTTCGTGGTGCGTATAATCTTGTGCGTATTAAAAGGGGCGATGAATGGAAAACTGCATTTAATACGCCCGAGGGTCATTTTGAGTACCTGGTGATGCCATTCGGGCTTTCTAATGCTCCATCAGTGTTTCAGTCCTTTATGCTGACATCTTCCGAGAGTACCTGGATAAATTCCTGATTGTATACTTGGATGATATTTTGGTCTTCTCGGATGATTGGGAGTCTCACGTGAAGCAGGTCAGAATGGTGTTCCAGATCCTGCGTGCGAATTCTTTGTTTGTGAAGGGGTCTAAGTGTCTCTTTGGTGTTCAGAAGGTTTCATTTTTGGGTTTCATTTTTTCCCCTTCTACTATTGAGATGGACCCTGTTAAAGTTCGAGCCATTCATGATTGGACTCAGCCGACATCTCTGAAGAGTCTGCAAAAGTTCCTGGGCTTTGCTAATTTTTATCGTCGCTTCATCAATAATTTTTCTAGTATTGCTAAACCGTTGACTGATTTAACCAAGAAGGGTGCTGATGTGGTCAATTGGTCTTCTGCTGCTGTGGAAGCTTTTCAAGAGTTGAAGCGTCGTTTTTCCTCTGCCCCTGTGTTGTGCCAACCAGATGTTTCGCTCCCGTTCCAGGTCGAGGTTGATGCTTCTGAGATTGGAGCAGGGGCTGTTTTGTCGCAAAGAAGTTCTGATGGCTCGGTGATGAAGCCATGCGCCTTCTTTTCCAGGAAGTTTTCACCTGCTGAGCGTAATTATGATGTTGGCAATCGTGAGTTGCTGGCCATGAAGTGGGCATTCGAGGAGTGGCGTCATTGGCTTGAAGGAGCTAAGCATCGCGTGGTGGTCTTGACTGATCACAAGAACTTGATTTATCTCGAGTCAGCCAAGCGGTTGAATCCTAGACAGGCTCGTTGGTCGCTGTTTTTCTCCCGTTTTGACTTTGTGGTTTCGTACCTTCCGGGCTCTAAAAATGTGAAGGCGGATGCCCTGTCTAGGAGTTTTGTGCCCGACTCTCCAGGTTTGTCTGAGCCGGCGAGTGTTCTCAAGGAGGGGGTAATTTTGTCTGCCATCTCCCCTGATTTGCGGCGGGTGCTACAAAAATTTCAGGCTAATAGACCTGACCGTTGCCCAGCGGAGAAACTGTTTGTCCCTGATAAATGGACGAGTAGAGTTATCTCTGAGGTTCATTGTTCGGTGTTGGCTGGTCATCCTGGAATCTTTGGTACCAGAGATTTGGTGGCTAGATCCTTTTGGTGGCCGTCTCTGTCGCGGGATGTGCGTTCATTTGTGCAGTCCTGTGGGATTTGTGCTCGGGCTAAGCCCTGCTGTTCTCGTGCCAGTGGGTTGCTTTTGCCCTTGCCAGTTCCGAAGAGGCCCTGGACACATATCTCTATGGATTTTATTTCGGATCTCCCCGTCTCTCAAAAAATGTCGGTCATTTGGGTTGTTTGTGATCGCTTTTCTAAGATGGTCCATTTGGTACCCTTGTCTAAATTGCCCTCCTCCTCTGATTTGGTGACATTGTTCTTCCAGCATGTGGTTCGTTAACATGGCATTCCGGAGAACATCGTTTCTGACAGAGGTTCCCAGTTTGTGTCGAGGTTTTGGCGAGCCTTTTGTGCTAGGATGGGCATTGATTTGTCTTTTTCCTCGGCTTTCCATCCTCAGACAAATGGCCAGACTGAACGAACCAATCAGACCTTGGAAACATATCTGAGATGTTTTGTTTCTGCCGATCAGGATGATTGGGTGTCCTTTTTGCCTTTGGCTGAGTTCGCCCTTAATAATCGGGCCAGCTCGGCTACTTTGGTTTCGCCGTTTTTCTGCAATTCCGGCTTCCATCCTCGTTTCTCTTCAGGGCAGGTTGAGTCTTCTGACTGTCCTGGCGTGGATACTGTGGTGGATAGGTTGCAGCAGATTTGGACTCATTTGGTGGACAATTTGACATTGTCGTCTCAGGAGAAGGCTCAGCGTTTCGCTAACCGCAGGCGCTGTGTGGGTCCCCGACTTCGTGTTGGGGATTTGGTTTGGTTGTCATCTCGTTATATCCCTATGAAAGTTTCTTCTCCTAAATTTAAGCCTCGTTTCATTGGTCTGTATAGGATTTCTGAGGTTCTTAATCCTGTGTCTTTTCGTTTGACCCTTCCAGCTTCTTTTTCCATCCATAACGTGTTCCATAGGTCATTGTTGCGGAGATACGTGGCACCTGTGGTTCCATCCGTTGATCCTCCTGCCCTGGTTTTGGTTGAGGGGGAGTTGGAGTATATAGTGGAGAAGATTTTGGATTCTCGTATTTCGAGACGGAAACTCCAGTACCTGGTTAAGTGGAAGGGTTATGGTCAGGAAGATAATTCCTGGGTCTTTGCCTCTGATGTTCATGCTGCCGATCTGGTTCGTGCCTTTCATTTGGCTCATCCTGGTCGGCCTGGGGGCTCTGGTGAGGGTTCGGTGACCCCTCCTCAAGGGGGGGGTACTGTTGTGAATTCTGTGGTCAAGCTCCCTCCTGTGGTCATGAGTGGTACTTCGGCTGGTTCTGTCTATGAGCTTCCTCTGGTGGATGTGAGTGGGGCTGCGGCTTCTGAGTTTCCTTCCTCAGGTGACGAGGTTAAATCGTTAGGTGCTGCTCTATTTAACTCCACCTAGTTCTTTGTTCCTGGCCTCCAGTCAATGTTCCAGTATTGGTCTTGCTCTTTCCTGGATCGTTCTTGTGGCCTGTCTGCCCTGCATAAGCTTAGTTCTGCTTGTGTTACTTTTGTTTGCTATTTTTTCTGTCCAGCTTGCTATATTGGTTTTTCTTGCTCGCTGGAAGCTCTGAGACGCAGAGGGAGCACCTCCGTACCATTAGTCGGTGCGGAGGGTCTTTTTGTCCCTTCTGCGTGGTTGTTGTAGGTTTTTGTGCTGACCGCAAAGCTATCTTTCCTATCCTCGGTCTATTCAGTAAGTCGGGCCTCACTTTGCTAAAATCTATTTAATCTCTGTGTTTGTATTTTCATCTTACTCACAGTCATTATATGTGGGGGCTGCCTTTTCCTTTGGGGAATTTCTCTGAGGCAAGGTAGAAAAATAAGCCTATCTTCAGGGCTAGCTATTTTCTCAGGCTGTGACGAGGCGCCTAGGTTCTGGTCAGGAGCGCTCCACGGCTACCTTTAGTGTTGTATGATAGGATTAGGGATTGCGGTCAGCAGAGTTCCCACGTCTCAGAGCTCGTCCTATGTTTGTAACTAAACAGGTCATTTGTGTGCTCTTAACCACTAGGTCCATTGTGGTTCTGAATCACCTGTTCATAACATATACCACAGTAACAATGACTACCGCGGTGCCCCGGTGGCAGAGGCGACCGCGGTGCTCTGATAGCAGAGGCGACCGTGGTGCCCCGGTGGCAGAGGTGGCCGCAGTGCCGTGGTGGCAGAGGTGACCGCGGTGCCCCGTTAGCAGAGGAGGCTGTTGTGCCCCGGTAGCAGAAGCGACTGCGGTGCCCCGGTAGCAGAGGTGATGCGGTGCCCCGGTAGCAGAAGCGACTGCGGTGCCCCGGTAGCAGAGGCACCGTGGAGCCCCGGTAGCAGAGGTGATGAGGTGCCCCGGTAGAAGAGGCGACCGCGGTGCCCCGGTAGTAGAGGCGACTGCGGTGCCCATGTAGCAGAGGTGATGCGGTGCCCCGGTAGCAGAAGCGACTGCGGTGCCCCGGTAGCAGAGGTGATGCGGTGCCCCGGTAGCAGAGGCGACCGCGGTGCCCCGGTAGCAGAGGCGACCGCGGTGCCCCGGTAGCAGAGGTGATGCGGTGCCCCGGTAGCAGAGGCGACCCCGGTGCCCTGGTAGGAAAGTCAGCAGCGGTGCACCGGAAGGAGAGGGCATTCAGTGTAAGAAATCTGCGCGCTGCATCCAGAACGTACAGTTAGGGTGGTCTCAAGCAGACCAGAGTATATTGAATGGTTTCCAATTATTATTAAGAGGATGCTCGAGCGGATGATGAATTCACACAGAGACAAATTGTATCTGCATAGAAAACAATCCTAACCCTTTATTCCATAGCTGACATTCTATATCCTTTATTCCATAGCTGACATTCTATACCCTTTATTCCATAGCTGACATTCTATATCCTTTATTCCATAGCTGACATTCTATACCCTTTATTCCATAGCTGACATTCTATACCCTTTATTCCATAGCTGACATTCTATACCCTTTATTCCATAGCTGACATTCTATATCCTTTATTCCATAGCTGACATTCTATATCCTTTATTCCATAGCTGACATCCTATATCCTTTATTCCATAGCTGACATTCTATATCCTTTATTCCATAGCTGACATTCTATATCCTTTATTCCATAGCTGACATCCTATATCCTTTATTCCATAGCTGACATCCTATATCCTTTATTCCATAGCTGACATTCTATACCCTTTGTCACGATTCACACCGTGACCGTCACCCCTACGTCACGGATCGGGGTGACTTTGGGCCAACAGACGGCTATCACATGTGCAGTATCTTAGTTATCCCTGTACTCCACAATGTGATGAAAAAACACACACAAGGCTATTGACCTCTTAGTTTACAGCAGGGGCTTATTTTAGGTATCCCACTGCTCTTCAATATACCACGAACTGCAGGGATTTATGTATATCCCGCTTACAGTTCCACTTAACACTTGCAGCTCTCTGGCGCCCCCCTTACTCTCAGGTCAGATTAGGTACTGCACCCTGGGTAATTAGTCGCCAGACAGGCTGCCTGCTATGTACTGGCTATTGGGCACACTGCAGCAATGCGATAAACTACTCCCACTCAGACAGGAACAATAATTATTAACGCCGCAGTCGCTACAACATCACCCAAAAGCCTGCACAAATGTATGCTGCCACCAGCTTCGATTAAACGGGTCCAAAGCTAACCCAACACAGTAGCGTAATTCCCTTCAGGAGACTTGGGGTATGTTTTTAGAGCATGGAGAAAGAACTAGTATTAAATAATATACCCCACAAAATTTAGGCAATGCTTTATCAAAATATTTTACAAAGATGTTACAAATGAGACAATTGCAAATATGTACAAGGTAATTATAACATAAAGGGATTACAGGAGAAAAGATAACACTCACATGTTCTCAGAGCATTGCAGGCAACCAGGCTAGTGGAGCTCCCATACGTCCCAGTTCATTGGACATGCTCCGGGCTCTCCAGGAAAAAGACAAGAAGTGACTGCTGGGAGCCTGCCAGAAACTTAAAACCTGCAGCCTGTGACATCACAGAAAGGCTGGCTTATCCAGACCCTCCGCTCTCTACATTCTGAGTACTTCAACCTTAAATTTGTCTACTTTCTATAACTTCGCTACAAAACATGTCATAGTCATAACAAACCCAGCATTCATCTCGAATTAACGTGGGCATTCTAATGATATCAAATATGTCCTATCTGGGATACATATTTACAGAGAAATCCCTACTTCTTTACCAGATGGAGTTAGAAGCTCATGTTTAGAGTGGCGGATAGATCCGCCGAGGGACGTAAAGAATATATATTTTTCCTATTTCTAGCTTAAATCGTTTGCCTAATCTCTTACAATAATGGAACAAAGGACTTCCATGAATTTTGGAGCCATTTTTCCAGTTCCAGCTGGTGCAGTTGGGAGGGGGCAAGTGACTTTCGTCGAGCCTAGAATTTATGACCCCAGGGCAATAAAACCCCCTTCTAACATACATTCCGTAGCACACAGAGAAACAAGGAGAGCCAGAGAGAGAAGAGGGGCTTAGCCCACCTCATGAGCTGAAGAGCAACTAAACTTATATGATATTTCATACAATATCGTGACACCTCCCCCTTTTGGTGTGCGTTACGGAGGCAGAACCCCTCGGTATGCCTCCATGCGCACCTCAGTAGGTTCGCCATGGCGGGACAGTCCATCTGCATTCCCATGCTCCCTGCCCGTTTTGTGTTCAATGGTGAAGTCAAACTGCTGAAGGGCAAGGCTCCAGCTTAGCAACCTGCCGATGGTTCCACACATGGCGTTTAGCCAGCGCAGAGGGTTGTGGTCGGTCACCACAGTGAAGGCGCGATCGTACAAGTAGGGCTGCAAGCACTACAGGGCCCAGACTATGGCCAGGCACTTCTTCTCGATGGTGGAGTAGGCCACTTCCCTTGGCAAAAGTTTCAGGCTCAGGTATAACACGGGGTGCCCTTGGTCCTCCGAGTCAACCTGGCTGAGCACAGCACCAAGGCCAAACTCACTGGCGTCAGTCTGCACCAAGAAGGGTCGACTGCTGTCAACTGCTTTCAACACAGGGGCGTTGCACAGTGCTGTTTTCAACGCCTGGAAGACCCCCTCACAGCCATCTGTCCAGTTGACGATGTGGGGTAGCTTCTTCCTGGTGAGGTCCGTCAAGGGTTTTGCCAGGCTACTATAGTGCTGTACGAAACGCCTATAGTACCCTGCAGTGCCCAGGAAGGACATTACCTGTTTCTTGGTCACGGGAGTGGGCCAGTTCACGATAGCGCCCACTTTCTCAGGCTCTGGCTTCAGGGTGTTTCCACCTACCCGGTGCCCCAGGTAGTGGACCTCCCTCATGCCCATCTGGCACTTTCCCGGCTTGATAGTCAGTCCTGCTTGGTGAATTCGCCTGAGCACCTCCTCGAGATGCTGCAGGTGTTCCTCCCAGGAGGAACTGAAGATGGCAATGTCATCCAAGTACGCCACGGCGTATTTCTCCAGTCCCTGAAGCAGGAGGTTGACCATCCGCTGAAAAGTGACAGGGGCATTCTTCATGCCGAAGGGCATGACCGTGGACTCGTACAGTCCAAAGGGTGTGATAAAAGCGGACTTCTCCTGCGCCTCGGGGCTCAGGGGAATCTGCCAGTATCCTCGACTCAGATCCATTATCGTCAGGTATTTTGCACCAGCTAACTTCTCAAGCAGCTCCTTGATGCGCTGCATGGGGTGCGCGTCAGAGGCTGTAAAGGCGTTGAGCCCCCTGTAGTCCACGCAGAATGGGGTAATCCGTTCCTTCTTTGGCACGAGAACTACAGGTGATGCCCACGCGCTCTTTGACCGTCGAATCACCCCCAGCTGTAACATCTCATCGATCTCTTGGCGCATAATCTGCTGCACCTGGTCAGAGATTCGATAGGGTGTTCGCCGTAGTGGGGCGTGATTCCCGGTGTCCACCTCGTGGACTGCTAACTCAGTCCTCCCAGGTCGGTTGGAGGACACGACCCGGAAGGGTTCCAGTGTGGTTTGCAACTGCAACCGCTGGGGTTCAGTTAACGAGGCGCTTACCTCCACGTCCTCGATGGACCCATTGGCCATGGCTTGGGCCAGCATGTCCAGGAGGGTGTCTTCCTCCCCGTCTTCGGGCAAGCTGCAGACTGGTAGGAACGAAAGGTTCACGTTCGTGATGAGCCTTCATCATGTTGAAGTGAAAGGCCTTTCGCCTACCCCAAGCATGGTCAAGCGTGACCACGTAGGTGACCGGGTTGAGCTGTTGGTGGACGACGTACAGTCACGCCCTTGGGTCTCAACCAGCATGCGTAGCATCTGTTTGAGGGTACCATTGAAGCGTTCACAGAAGCCATTGGTCTGTGGGTGATACGCACTCGATACCAGGTGCTTCACCTGCATTCTCTTACAGAGAGCCTCCATTAGGCGAGACATAAATTGGGTCCCTTGATCAGTAAGCATTTCCCTGGGAAATCCTACACGTGAAAAGATGGCTAACAGGGCATCCGCCACCTTATCTGCCCTAGTTGACGACAGAGCTACTGCCTCTGGGTACCGGGTAGCGTAGTCTACCACAGTAAGGATGTATTGCTTTCCAGAGCTGCTGGGGACGGCCAGCGGGCCCACAATGTCAACCGCGATTCTCTGGAAAGGCTCCTCTATCACTGGTAAAGGGATCAGGGGAGCCTTAAGAGCAGGCCCTGCCTTCCCCACTCTTTGATAAGTGATACAGGAGCGGCAGTAGTTTGACACATCTGTCCCCATCTTAGGCCAATAGAAGTGTTGAGACAGCCGGGCCTTAGTTTTGCTGATCCCCAAGTGTCCAGCTTGCGGGATCTCATGGGCAATCCGTAACAACTCACCCCGGAATTGCTGCGGGACGACCAGCTGTCTATCCCTCAACCACTCCTTTTGCGATTCTCCGAGTACGGTCTCCCGGTATAACCTTCCTCGTTCCCAGAACACCCTCTCCTTATCAGTCTCGGAGGTGGGCGTCTCAGCGAGTTGTCTCAAACTCTCTAGGCTCGCATCTGTGCGCAGGGCGGCCTGAAACTCCTGGCTAGGGGAAACCAGAAGCGATGTCAGGGTCCCTTCCCCACGGGAACCCTCTTGGACCTGTTCTGGGTTCACCTCTGGTTCAGTCACACTGATGACTGAGGAGGGTTCGGAAGGCCTACAGTTATCTGCGTTCCGGGCACTCTGACTGCGGGTGACAGCAGCTACGTAGGCTGTCTCCCCGGGGGTTTCTACAGACCCATCAGCTGGCGCTGCTATGGGCTCTACCTCCCCATCCACCCCCAACACTCCAGGGGCAGTGCTACTTATGGGCCAGTTACCTTCCTCGGTGGCACTGGTCACTTTCATGGCATCACCTTCCTCACGATTCCCATGCATCTCCACATTTCCTGTAGCACCAACAATTGCCCCTGTTAGGGGTTCCTCAGCCGTCTCACTCCGCAGAGCGACGTGGCTGGGCACGCCTGTACATATGGACATTAACCTTCACAGAAAAATCATTATCAGGTTCAGTTGGCACAGGTACAACATTTTCACCATCAATCCTAGGAAAAAAATGGTTATTAGATGCATCATTACAAGATAAAGCATGGTCAGGTAACACATGCGATTTCCCATCATCATCATCATCAGGGTTAATGTTACCCTTATTAGCAGATTGGGGAGCGGTGTCAGGAACGTAGTATGCAACCATCCTCCCCAAATCAGTCCCCAACAAAACATCAGTGGGCAAATTATCAGACAGCCCCACTTCCTTCACCCCGCTCCCGGCACCCCAATCGATATAAACCCGGGCCATCGGTAAGGGACAGCTGATGCCCCCAATCCCAGTGACAGTTAGGGTTTTCCCCGGAATGATTTCTTCAGGGGCCGCCAGTTCGGGTCGGATGAGGGTTCTTTCAGCCCCGGTGTCCTTGAGGCCTGTAGCAACATGGCCTCCCACAGTGACGTGCTGTACGTTGTCACACACCCTCCTAACCACACCACCCACCAAAAGAACTGCTGCATTAGGCCCTGGGGCCTTGGCTGGGAGGTTCTTCTGCTTGTCTGGACAGTGGGTACTGATATGACTAGTCTGATTGCAGAAGTAACACTTGCGGGGTTCGGTGGTAGGTCTGGTGTTGTTGGCCACAGGGCCAGGACCTCTGGTGTGTTGGTTGGCAGGGGTACTGGCGTTGGATGCTGTCACGATATGGTATGAAATATCATAAGTAGTTCTCTTGCTAGCCTGCGTGGGCTAAGCCCCCTTCTTGGAGTAACAGTTTGTAGCTGCCAAATCCTGGCTTTCCTTCTCAGAGAGTGTGGGGAGTTTTATGGCCGAACGGTATTTACGACCAGGTTAGAATCTTCCACTAGCTGGACAATGGAAAAGTGGCTCCAAAAATTCATGAAAGATTCTTTGTTTAGTTTTTGTTAGATATTAGGCAAACGATTTAAGCTAGAAATACGAAAATATATATTCTTAGTCCAACTCGGTGTATCTACCCATCCCTTGAAACTCGGGCTTCTAACTCCGTCTGGTAAAGAAACACAAAACGAAGACACAAGCAGCCATATGGTCCCATAAAATACATTCTTTATTAAATATAAAAAATATAAAAATCACCAGACAAGAAACAGGTGTACAGAGGGGAAGTAACAGTACGCACCAATGGTAATGGCAAAAAACAGGGCTATTATATACAGGGCTAGTGCCCTCATGCAGGGAATACTAACATCTAAGCACAGTGCAGCGATGTACTTACAGCAGACAATGGTGGTCCAGGGAACGAACAGGCAGGCCTGACCCCAACGCGCGTTTCGGAGCACACCGCTCCTTCATCAGAAGAAGGAGCGGTGCGCTCCGAAACGCGCGTTGGGGTTAGGCCTGCCTGTTCGTTCCCTGGACCACCATTGTCTGCTGTAAGTACATCGATGTTAGTATTCCCTGCATGAGGGCACTAGCCCTGTATATAATATACTACTACCCTATTCACATGTGATATGGGAAACCTTTTTCTAGCATATTGCTAGTTCAGCAGTGTGGTCTATGGATCGTCTTTCAGGCCTGTTTTTTGCCATTACCATTGGTGCGTACTGTTACTTCCCCTCTGTACACCTGTTTCTTGTCTGGTGATTTTTATATTTTTTTATATTTAATAAAGAATGTATTTTATGGGACCATATGGCTGCTTGTGTCTTCGTTTTGTGTTTCTCATATATTGATTGGCAGCTGGCCCCTATTATCTATCCATATATAGCATATATTATCTTGTAGATTCCATCGTGTTATTGTATTATTCTTAATATGCTGGCTTTAGTATTATTATGTCTGGTAAAGAAGTAGGGTTTTCTCTGTAAATATGTATCCCAGATAGGACATGATTGATCTCATTAGAACGCTCACGTTAATCCGAGATGAATTATGAGTTTGTTAGGACTCTGACATGTTTTGTAGTGAAGTTATAGAAATCAGAGAAAATAGTTTAAAGTTTACTCAGAAGGTAGAGAGAGGAGGGTCTGGATAAGCCAGCCTTTCTGTGATGTCACAGCCTTGAAGTTATAACTGTCTGCACACATCCTCAGTCTCTCTGCTTGATTTCTTCTTCTGGACTTCTTGTCTTCTTCTGGAGGAGCTCAGCACGTCCAAATGAGCTGGGACATATGGAAAACTCCACTAGCCTGGTTGCCTGCAATGTTTTGAACATGTGAGAGTCCTCCCAGGTCGGTTGCAGAACACGACCCGGAAGGGTTCCAGTGTGGTTTGCAACTGCAACCGCTGGAATTCAGTTAATGAGGCGCTTACCTCCACATCCTCGATGGACCCATTGGCCTTGGCTTGGGCCAGCAAGTCCAGGAGGGTGTCTTCCTCACCGTCTTCGGGCAAGCTGCAGACCGGTAGGACGAAAGGTTCACGTTCGTGATGAGCCTTCATCATGTTGACGTGAAAGGCCTTTCGCCTACCCCGAGCGTGGTCAAGCGTGACCACGTAAGTGGCCGGGTTGAGCTGTTGGTGGACGACGTACGGGCCCTCCCAGGCTGCCTGAAGCTTATCCGTTGGTACGGGGACCAGCACCCACACCTTTTGACCCACGTGGTAGGTCCGCTCCCGGGCGTTCTGGTCGTACCAGTGCTTCTGGTCAGCCTGAGCCTGCGTCATGTTGTCATGCACCAACTGCGTCAAGGTCTGCATCTTGTCACGGAAGCGCATGACATACTCCACTATGGACACTTCAGAAGGGTTCGGCTCCTCTTCCCAGGATTCTCTTACCAACCCAAGGGGTCCCCGGACTCGCCTGCCGTACAGGAGCTCGAAGGGGGAGAACCCCGTCGAGGCCTGCGGAACCTCTCGGTAAGCGAACAGCAGGTGTGGGAGGTACCGCTCCCAGTCGCGCCATTGAGTCTCAACCAGCATGCGTAGCATCTGTTTGAGGGTACCATTGAAGCGTTCACACAAGCCATTGGTCTGTGGGTGATACGCACTCGATACCAGGTGCTTCACCTGCATTCTCTTACAGAGAGGCTCCATTAGGCGAGACATAAATTGGGTCCCTTGATCAGTAAGCATTTCCCTGGGAAACCCTACACGTGAAAAGATGGCCAACAGGGCATCCGCCACCTTATCTGCCCTAGTTGACGACAGAGCTACTGCCTCTGGGTACCGGGTAGCGTAGTCTACCACAGTAAGGATGAATTGCTTTCCAGAGCTGCTGGGGACGGCCAGCGGGCCCACAATGTCCACCGCGATCCTCTGGAAAGGCTCCTCTATCACTGGCAAAGGGATCAGGGGAGCCTTAATAGCAGGCCCCGCTTTCCCCACCCTTTGACAGGTGACACAGGAGCGGCAGTAGTTTGACACATCTGTCCCCATCTTCGGCCAATAGAAGTGTTGAGACAGCCGGGCCTTAGTTTTGCTGATCCCCAAGTGTCCAGCTAGCGGGATCTCATGGGCAATCCGCAACAACTCACCCCGGAATTGCTGTGGGACGACCAGCTGTCTTTCCCTCAACCACTCCTTTTGTGATTCTCCGGGTACTGTGTCCCGGTACAACCTTCCTTGTTCCCAGAACACCTTCTCCTTATCAGTCTCGGAGAAGCGCGTCCCGGCGAGTTGTCTCAAACTCTCTAGGCTCGCATCTGTGTGCAGAGCGGCCTGAAACTCCTGGCTAGGGGAAGCCAGAAGCGATGTCAGGGTCCCTTCCCCACGGGAACCCTCTTGGACCTGCTCTGGGTCCACCTCTGGTTCAGTCACAGTAATGACTGAGGAGGGACCGGAAGGCAGACAGTTATCTGCGTTCCGGGCACTCTGACTGCGGGTGACAGCAGCTACGTAGGCTGTCTCCCCGGGGGTTTCTACAGGCCCATCAGCCGATGCTGCTATGGGCTCGACCTCCCCATCCACCCCCAACACTCCAGGGGCAGTGCTACTTATGGGCCAGTTACCTTCCTCGGTGGCACTGGTCCTTCTCATGGCATCACCTTCCTCACGGTTCCCATGCATCTCCCCATTTCCTGTAGCACCGACACTTGCCCCTGTTAGGGGTTCCTCAGCCGTCTCACTCCGCAGAGCGACGTGGCTGGGCACGCCTGTACCTATGGACACATTAACCTTCACAGAAAAATCATTATCAGGTTCAGCTGGCACAGGTACAACATTTTCACCATCAATCCTAGGAAAAAAATGGTTATTAGATGCATCATTACAAGATAAAGCATGGTCAGGTAACACATGTGATTTCCCATCATCATCATCATCATCATCATCAACAGGGTTAACGTTACCCTTATTAGTAGATTGGGGAGGGGTGTCAGGGACGTAGTATGCAACCCCCAAATCAGTCCCCAACAAAACATCAGTGGGCAAATTATCAGACAGCCCCACTTCCTTCACCCCGCTCCCGGCACCCCAATCAATAAAAACCCGGGCCATCGGTAAGGGACAGCTGATGCCCCCAATCCCAGTGATAGTTAGGGTTTTCCCCGGAATGATTTCTTCAGGGCCCGCCAGTTCGGGTCGGATGAGGGTTCGTTCAGCCCCGGTGTCTTTGAGGCCTGTAGCAACATGGCCTCCCACAGTGACGTGCTGTACGTTGTCACACACCCTCCCAACCACACCACCCACCAAAAGAACTGCTGCATTAGGCCCTGGGGCCTTGGCTTGGCTGTTCTTCTGCTTGGTTGGGCAGGAGGGACTGATATGACCAGTCTGATGGCAGGTGTAACACGTGCGAGGTTCGGTGGTAGGTCTGGTGTTGTTGGCTACGGGGACAGGACCTCTGGTGTGTTGGCTGGCAGGGGTACTGGCGTTGGTTGCAGGCTTACCCCCTCTCCAGCTGGTGGTGACTGGCTTCCGCACTTCCGATTTACGGTTGGCCTCATAGGCATCGGCAATCTGCGCTGCTTTCGTCACGTCTTTGGGTTCTCTGTCCATCACGAACTGCCGCACCTCAGCTGGGCAAAGATGAAAGAACTGGTCTTTGATCATCAGGTCTCGCAGCTGTGCAAAGGTGGTCACTGACAGTCCTTGGGTCCACTGGTCAAAGTGGGTCCCCAGTCCATGCACCACATCACTGTAACTGTCGTGTGGGCCACGTTGGAGGGTCCGGAACTTTCTACGGTACACCTTGTGTCACGATTCCCCTGACCGCTGTCACGAATTGGTCAGGATTCACACCGTGACCGTCACCCCTACGTCAAGGGTCGGGGTGACTTTAGGCCAACAGACGGCTATAACATGTGCAGGGGGGCTTATCTTAGTTATCCCTCCACTGCTGACAATGTGATGAGAAACACACACAAGGCTATTGACCTCTTAGTTTACAGCAGGGGCTTATTTTAGGTATCCCACTGCTTTTCTATATACCACGAACTGCAGGGATTTATGTATATCCCGCTTACAGTTCCACTTAACATTTGCAGCTCTCTGGCGCCCCCTTACTCTCAGGTCATATTAGGTACTGCACCCTGGGTAATTAGTCACCAGAAAGGCTGCCTGCTATGTACTGGCTATTGGGCACGCTGCAGCGACGCGATAACTACTCCCACTCAGGCAGGAACAATAATTATCAATGCCGCAGTCCCTTCAGCGTAACCCAAAAGTCAGCGCACTCTCGCTGCCACCAGCTTCGATTAAACGGGTCCGAAGCTAACCCAACACAGTAGCTTAATTCTCTTCAAAAGACAGGGTACGGCTTTTAGAGCATGGAGAAATGAACTAACATATTATAGTATATCCCATTAAAAGATTAGGCAGTGCTTTATCAAAAATATTTTATAAAGATGTTACAAATGAGACAATTGCAAATATGTACAAGGGTAATTATAACATAAAGGGAATAAATGAGAAAAGATAACACTCACATGTTCAAAACATTGCAGGCAACCAGGCTAGTGGAGTTTTCCATATGTCCCAGCTCATTTGGACGTGCTGAGCTCCTCCAGGAGAAGACAAGAAGTCAGGAAGAAGAATCAAGCAGAAGGGCTGAGCTGGGGATGTGTGCAGACAGTTATAACTTCAAGGCTGTGACATCACAGAAAGGCAGGCTTATCCAGACCCTCCTCTCTCTACCTTCTGAGTAAACTTTAAACTATTTTCTCTGATTTCTATAACTTCACTACAAAACATGTCAGAGTCCTAACATACTCATAATTCATCTCGGATTAACGTGAGCATTCTAATGAGATCAAATATGTCCTATCTGGGATACATATTTACAGAGAAAACCCTACTTCTTTACCAGATGGAGTTAGAAGCCCGAGTTTCAAGGGATGGGTAGATATACCGAGTGAGAATACGAATATATATTTTCGTATTTCTAGCTTAAATCGTTTGCCTGATATCTAACAAAAACTAAACAAAGAATCTTTCATGAATTTTTGGAGCCACTTTTCCATTGTCCAGCTAGTGGAAGATTCTAACCTGGTCGTAAATACCGTTCGGCCATAAAACTCCCCACACTCTCGGAGAAGGAAAGCCAGGAATTGGCAGCTACAAACTGTTACTCCAAGAAGGGGGGCTTAGCCCACGCAGGCTAGCAAGAGAACTACTTATGATATTTCATACCATATCGTGACAACAAGGTACTTATAACATAAAGGGATTACAGGAGAAAATATAACACTCACATGTTCTCAGAGAATTGCAGGCAACCAGGCTAGTGGAGCTCCCATACGTCCCAGTTCATTGGACATGCTCCGGGCTCTCCAGGAAAAAGACAAGAAGTGACTGCTGGGAGCCTGCCAGAAACTTAAAACCTGCAGCCTGTGACATCACAGAAAGGCTGGCTTATCCAGACCCTCCTCTCTCTACATTCTGAGTACTTCAACCTTAAATTTGTCTACTTTCTATAACTTCGCTATAAAACATGTCATAGTCATAACAAACAAATTTTTCCAGTTCCAGCTGGTGCAGTTGGGAGGGGGCGAGTGACTTTCGTCGAGCCTGGAATTTATGACCCCAGGGCAATAAAACCCCCTTCTAACATACATTCCGTAGCACACAGAGAAACAAGGAGAGCCAGAGAGAGAAGGGGGGCTTAGCCCACCTCATGAGCTGAAGAGCAACTAAACTTATATGATATTTCATACAATATCGTGACACCCTTTATTCCATAGCTGACATTCTATACCCTTTATTCCATAGCTGACATTCTATACCCTTTATTCCATAGCTGACATTCTATACCCTTTATTCCATATCTGACATTCTATACCCTTTATTCCATAGCTGACATTCTATACCCTTTATTCCATAGCTGACATTCTATATCCTTTATTCCATAGCTGACATTGTATACCCTTTATTCCATAGCTGACATTCTATACCCTTTATTCCATAGCTGACATTATATACCCTTTATTCCATAGCTGACATTCTATACCCTTTATTCCATAGCTGACATTCTATACCCTTTATTCCATAGCTGACATTCTATACCCTTTATTCCATACCTGACATTCTATACCCTTTATTCCATATCTGACATTCTATACCCTTTATTCCATAGCTGACATTCTATACCCTTTATTCCATAGCTGACATTCTATACCCTTTATTCCATAGCTGACATTATATACCCTTTATTCCATAGCTGACATTCTATACCCTTTATTCCATAGCTGACATTCTATACCCTTTATTCCACAGCTGACATTCTATACCCTTTATTCCACAGCTGACATTCTATACCCTTTATTCCATAGCTGACATTCTATATCCTTTATTCCATAGCTGACATTCTATACCCTTTATTCCATAGCTGACATTCTATACCCTTTATTCCATAGCTGACATTCTATACCCTTTATTCCATAGCTGACATTCTATACCCTTTATTCCATAGCTGACATTATATACCCTTTATTCCATAGCTGACATTCTATACCCTTTATTCCATAGCTGACATTCTATATCCTTTATTCCATAGCTGACATTCTATACCCTTTATTCCATAGCTGACATTCTATACCCTTTATTCCACAGCTGACATTCTATATCCTTTATTCCATAGCTGACATTCTATACCCTTTATTCCACAGCTGACATTCTATATCCTTTATTCCATAGCTGACATTATATACCCTTTATTCCATAGCTGACATTCTATACCCTTTATTCCATAGCTGACATTCTATACCCTTTATTCCACAGCTGACATTCTATATCCTTTATTCCACAGCTGACATTCTATACCCATTATTCCATAGCTGACATTCTATATCCTTTATTCCATAGCTGTCATTCTATACCCTTTATTCCACAGCTGACATTCTATACCCTTTATTCCACAGCTGACATTCTATACCCTTTATTCCATAGCTGACATTCTATACCCTTTATTCCATAGCTGACATTCTATATCCTTTATTCCATAGCTGACATTCTATATCCTTTATTCTATAGCTGACATTCTATACCCTTTATTCCATAGCTGACATTCTATACCCTTTATTCCATAGCTGACATTCTATACCCTTTATTTCATAGCTGACATTCTATATCCTTTATTCCATAGCTGACATTCTATACCCTTTATTTCATAGCTGACATTCTATATCCTTTATTCCATAGCTGACATTCTATACCCTTTATTCCATAGCTGACATTCTATATCCTTTATTCTATAGCTGACATTCTATACCCTTTATTTCATAGCTGACATTCTATATCCTTTATTCCATAGCTGACATTCTATATCCTTTCACATCAGTGTTGTGTACAAACTATTGATTGGTTGTAAACCTATTCTCACATGTCAAAGTATCGTTCTTCTACAAATAGTAGCTAATTGGTAGAATGAAGGTGGACAACGCTCGTTAATCCTCCCACCACCAGCACCGTTCATGATGATCCTTCTCTTCCAGGGGACTGACCAGTTCGGCCCTCCGATGATCATTCATTTCCGAGTCCAGTACTATGTGGAGAACGGCCGATTAATAAGGTACGAGCCTCCGTTATATCATAGTTTTCCCTATTGAAACCCACAACTTTGTATAATTCATATTTGTTGGAAGGGTCACAGAATATAAAGCCGGGGGTGTCCTGCTGCTAGGACCTCTGCCTATCATCTGTATGAGTTTTCCTGCAGCGCCTCCACAGGGGAGGTTCGGTATTACGCGACCTCCATGGAAATGACTGGACTACTTGTGGACATTCCGGGTCCTGAAGGGCGAGGGAGACGTTTTGTCGGCGCTTTCTGCCCTGAATAACGTGTGCCCTTAGGCTGATGGCACGATAAGCCTCATCAGTTACACACATGCAGACATGGCCTGGACGCGCTGCGGTCACAATGGCTGCGCTGTTATTTAGACGCCAGTTTCCACCTCTGGATCCCATCAAATAAATGAGATACAGAAAATGTAAAAATTCCAAAGGAGAAAAATAAAAAGAGGGAAATAAATGTATTCCTGGCACTAAAGCCTGGTCCTCCCTCCAGCCCCATGTGGAAGCTGTGTGCCCCTCCCTGCATTATATATTACATGTGGTTATGTTTCGCCCTCTAGTGACAGGACGGCGCGGTACTATTACTACTGCCACCTAAGGGAGCAGGTCCTGCAGTCCCAGAGCACCGCCAGGGAGGAGGCTTACTTTCTGCTGGCCGCCTGCGCCCTACAAGCCGACCTGGGGAACTTCAAAAGGAACAAGCACCATGGAAAGTACTTTGAACCAGAAGCCTACTTCCCTCCTTGGGTAAGACTGACTGTATTCAATACTTTTACACTCATGGATTTCGCAAACTCTTCATATTCTCTATCAGTTTGCCTGCAGCACCCCCGCAGGGTAAAGGCAGCATTGCATCCTTCTCCCTGACTCCTATGGATGGTCTGGGTCCTCCACGACAGACATGTCCTGTAGCCACTCTCCAGGCCATCCTCCACATTAACTGACTGTTTGACAATAGATTTTAAGACTTCTTTTCTGTTTGTGACTTGTTCGCTCTGATTTTTAATTTTTTTTTAGGTTTTTTTTTTAAATTCTGCTGCATTCACTCACATTCACCGCCCTTGCATTAACTCTCTATACACCATCCATATCGGCCCCTCTGTCCTTGCCTCTCCTTTGTATAGCACTCACGCTCTGTTCACATTGCTTAACAGCACAGATCCATTCAGTCCCACCATCCAACACAACAGACACTCTCACAAATCACTTAACCATCTGCTCACTCTTTCTATCCTCCTTCTCCTAGTCGCTGGAGACATCTCTCCAAACCCCGGCCCCCCCTGTTATAGCCAGTCAAACCTCCCAATTGCTACACCCAGAAACCCCTCTAACCTTATTAATATTCCATGCATGCCTTCTGTATCTTTCAATTGTGCCCTTTGGAATTCTCGCTCTGTGTGTAATAAACTCTCCTTCATTCATGACTTCTTCCTTTCTAATTCTCTTAATCTCCTGGCTCTTACTGAAACCTAGATCCAGCAGTCAGACACCACCGCTGCTGCTGCTCTTTCATATGGTGGACTACATTTTTCTCATACCCCAAGATCGGACAACAGAGCAGGTGGAGGCGTTGGTCTGCTCCTTTCACCCAAATGTACTTTCCAAGTTATCCCCCAAGTGCCCTCACTTGTCTTCCCTTCCTTTGAGGTCCATGTGGTCAGACTCTACGTCCCCTTCTCCATGCGAGTGGCGGTGGTGTATCGTCATCCCGTCCCCTCTCATCAGTTCCTGGATCACTTTGCCACCTGGCTTCCACACTTTCTCTCCTGTGACACCCCCACCCTTATCATGGGTGATTTCAACATCCCCATTGCTTCTCCCCTCTCCCCATCTGCTTCTCACCTTTTATCTCTATCCTCCTCTTTCGGCCTCTCGCAGCATACTAACTCTCCAACACATGAAGATGGAAACTCCCTTGACTTGGTCTTCTCCCGACTTTGCTCAGTGGATGATTTCACAAACTCCCCTCTCCCACTCTCTGACCACAACCTTGTTTCATTCTCTATCAAGAACTGCCATCCCGCAGGTCACCCTCACTTTCCACACTTATAGAAACATACAGGCCATTAACACCCAGAAACTTATGAAGAACCTGCAGTCCTCATTGGCCCCAATCTTCTCCATCTCATGTCCTGATTTTGCTCTGAAGCATTACAATGAAACCCTGCAAAGTGCTCTGGATGAAGCTGCTCCTCCTATACATAAAACAACTCGGCACAGACGGCAACAACCGTGGCACACGCTGCAAACACGTTTCCTGCAGCGGTGCTCCAGGTGCGCAGAACGTCTGTGGAGAAAATCTAATCTACCCGAAGATTTCATCCATTATAAGTTCATGCTAAAGACATACAATTCTGCCCTTCACCTCTCCAAACAAACCTAACACCTCATCACCTCCCTGTCCAATAACCCTAAACGTCTCTTTGAAACGTTCCAGTCCCTACTCAACCCAAGAGAGCAGGCCCCAACCACGGATCTCCGTGCTGACAATCTGGCCAATTACTTCAAAGAAAAAATTGACCACATTCGACAGGAAATCATCTCCCAATCTCTTCATACCATGCACTGTCCTCCCTCCTCCACTGCATCTAGTTCACTCTCTGACTTTGAACCAGTTACAGAAGAAGAAGTAATCAGTCTCCTTGCATCTTCTCGCCCGACCACTTGCACCAGTGACCCCATTCCGTCACATCTCCTCCAGTCCCTTTCCCCGGCTGTCACCTCTCACCTAACAAAAATATTCAACCTTTCCCTCACTTCCGGTATTTTTCCCTCCTCATTTAAGCATGCCATCATACATCCATTACTTAAAAAAACCATCCCTCGACCAAAACTGTGCCGCTAATTATAGACCTTTCTCTAATCTTCCCTTCATCTCTAAACTCCTCGAACGCCTGGTCCACTCCCGTCTTACCCGCTATCTCTCAGATAACTCTCTTCTCAACCCTCTTCAATCTGGCTTCCGCTCTTTACACTCTACTGAAACTGCCCTCACTAAAGTCTCTAATGACCTATTAACAGCTAAATCTAATGGTCACTGCTCCATGCTAATTCTCTTGGATCTCTCTGCAGCATTCGATACTGTGGATCATCAGCTCCTCCTCACTATGCTCCGCTCCATCGGCCTCAAGGACACCGTTCTCTCCTGGTTCTCCTCCTATCTCTCTGACCGATCCTTCACTGTATGTTTTGCTGGTTCCTCCTCCTCTCACCTTCCCCTTACTGTTGGGGTTCCTCAAGGATCAGTCCTAGGCCCCCTCCTCTTCTCGTTGTATACTGCCCCTATTGGACAAACAATCAGTAGATTTGGTTTCCAGTACCATCTCTATGCTGACGACACCCAATTATACACTTCTTCTCCTGTTATCACGCCTGCCTTATTAGAAAACACCAGTGATTGTCTTACCGCTGTCTCTAACATCATGTCCTCTGTTGTGAATTCTGTGGCAGAGCTCCCTCCTGTGGTCACAAGTGGTACTTCGGCTGATTCTCTCTGTGAGCTTCCGTTGGTGGAGGAAAGTGGTACTGCGGCTTCTGAGTTTCCTTCCTCAGGTGTTGTGGTGAAGTCGTTAGGTGCTGCTCTATTTAACTCCACCTAGTGCTTTGATCCTGGCCTCCAGTCAATGTTCCAGTATTGGACCTGTTTCCTCCTGGATCGTCCTGTGGCCTGCTGCTCTGCATAGCTAAGTTCTGCTTTGCTATTTTGCTTGCTGTTTTTTTCTGTCCAGCTTGTCTATTTGTTTGCTGGTAGCTCTGGGACGCAGAGGGTGTACCTCCGTGCCGTTAGTTCGGTACAGAGGGTCTTTTTGCCCCCTTTGCGTGGTTTTTGTAGGGTTTTGTGTTGACCGCAAAGTTACCTTTCCTATCCTCGCTCTGTTCAGAAAGTCGGGCCTCACTTTGCTAAATCCATTTCATCTCTACGTTTGTCTTTTCATCTTAACTCACAGTCATTATATGTGGGGGCTGCCTTTTCCTTTGGGGTATTTCTCTGAGGCAAGATAGGCTTATTTTCTATCTTCAGGCTAGCTAGTTTCTCAGGCTGTGCCGAGTTGCATAGGGAGCGTTAGGCGCAATCCACGGCTGCCTCTAGTGTTGTTGGAGAGGATTAGGGATTGCGGTCAGCAGAGTTCCCACGTCTCAGAGCTCGTTCTATGTTTTTGGGTTATTGTCAGATCACTGTATGTGCTCTGACCTCTATGTCCATTGTGGTACTGAATTACTTTATCATAACAGTCCTCCCTCTATCTAACCATGTATAAGTATATAAGGGGACAATACAAATATCTCGCTGAGGATCTGTTTATACCAAGGAAGGTGATGGGCACAAGGGGGCATTCTTTGCGTCTGGAGGAGAGAAGGTTTTTCCACCAACATAGAAGAGGATTCTTTACTGTTAGGGCAGTGAGAATCTGGAATTGCTTGCCTGAGGAGGTGGTGATGGCGAACTCAGTCGAGGGGTTCAAGAGAGGCCTGGATGTCTTCCTGGAGCAGAACAATATTGTATCATACAATTATTAGGTTCTGTAGAAGGACGTAGATCTGGGGATTTATTATGATGGAATATAGGCTGAACTGGATGGACAAATGTCTTTTTTCGGCCTTACTAACTATGTTACTATGTTATCTGAAACTGAACCTGTCAAAAACTGAACCCCTCGTGTTCTCTCCCTCTACTAACCTACCTTTGCCTGACATTGCCATCTCCGTGTGCGGTTCCACCATTACTCCAAAGCAACATGCCCGCTGCCTTGGGGTCATCCTTGATTCTGACCTTTCATTCACCCCCCACATCTGATCACTGGCTCGCTCTTCTTATCTGCATCTCAAAAACATTTCTAGAATTCGCCCTTTTCTTACTTTCGACTCTGCAAAAACTCTGACTGTTTCACTTATTCATTCTCGTCTGGACTATTGTAACTCTCTACTAATCGGCCTCCCTCTTACCAAACTGTCCCCGCTCCAATCTGTCCTGAATGCTGCAGCCAGGATCATATTCCTCACCAACCGTTACACCGATGCCTCTACCTTGTGCCAGTCATTACACTGGTTACCCATCCACTCCAGAATCCAGTACAAAACTACTACCCTCATCCACAAAGCACTCCATGGCTCAGCACCACCCTACATCTCCTCTCTGGTCTCAGTCTACCACCCTACCCGTGCCCTCCGCTCCGCTAATGACCTCAGGTTAGCATCCTCAATAATCAGAACCTCCCACTCCCGTCTCCAAGACTTTACACGTGCTGCGCCGATTATTTGGAATGCACTACCTAGGTTAATACGATTAATCCCCAATCCCCACAGTTTTAAGCGTGCCCTAAAAACTCATTTGTTCAGACTGGCCTACCGCCTCAATGCATTAACCTAACGATCCCTGTGTGGCCTATTTAAAAAAAAAAAGAAAAAATCAGGTTCCTCGCATCATGTTCTCATACACTTTATGCAGTTAATAGCCCTCTGTGTCTGTACTGCTACATACTTAGGCAGATAACTGGTTCATGCAGCTTTACATGAACACCCGAGCCTTACACTATGGCCGGTCCGAATAACTAAAGCAATTGTTACCATCCACCTCTCGTGTCTCCCCTTTTCCTCATAGTTTGTAGCTTGCGAGCAGCAGGGCCCTCATTCCTCCTGGTATCTGTTTTGAACTGTATTTCTGTTATGCTGTAATGTCTATTGTCTGTACAAGTCCCCTCTATAATTTGTAAAGCGCTGCGGAATATGTTGGCGCTATATAAATAAAAATTATTATTATTATTATTATTATAATTCACTTGCTGGTTTGACGTTTCTGCAGGTAATTAAAAAGAGGGGGAAAGATTATATATTAAAGCACATTCCCAATATCCACTGCGACCAGTTTGCAGTGAACGTATCGGAAGCACATCTGATGTATATAAAAGAGGCATCGAGACTGGAGGACGTTGCTGTGCATTACTACAGGTTGTACAAGGTGAGCGGCCACACACGGAAGATTATGGGGGAGAGAAGGACATGGGGGGTCATACAGTGTATCTAACCAAGGACGCCAATACGCAGCACAGGAACTGTGCACACAGTGATGTCACAGGGCAGGGATAATGCACACAATGATGTCACAGGGCAGGGATAAAACACACAGTGGTGTCACAGTACAGGGATAATGCACACAGTGGTGTCACAGTACAGGGATAATGCACACAGGGGTGTCACAGTACAGGGATAATGCACTCAGGGGTGTCACAGTAGAGTGATAATGCACTCAGTGATGTCACAGGACAGGGATAATGCACACAGTGATGTCACAGGGCAGGGATAATACACACAGTGGTGTCACAGTACAGGGATAATGCACACAGTGGTGTCACAGTACAGGGATAATGCACACAGTGATGTCACAGTACAGGGATAACGCACACAGTGATGTCACAGGGCAGGCATAATGCACACAGTGATGTCACGGGGCAGGGATAATACACACAGTGGTGTCACAGTACAGGGATAACGCACACAGTGATGTCACAGGGCAGGCATAATGCACACAGTGATGTCACGGGGCAGGGATAATACACACAGTGGTGTCACAGTACAGGGATAATGCACACAGTGGTGTCACAGAGCAGGGATAATACAAACAGTGATGTCACAGTACAGGGATAATGCACACAGTGATGCCACAGTAAAGGGATAATGCACACAGTGGTGTCACAGTACAGGGATAATGCACACAGTGATTTCACAGTACAGGGATAATGCACACAGTGATGTCACAGGGCAGGGATAATGCACACAGGGGTGTCACAGTACAGGGATAATACAAACAGTGATGTCACAGTACAGGGATAATGCACACAGTGATGTCACAGTACAGGGATAATGTACACAGTGATGCCACAGTACAGAGATAATGCACACAGTGGTGTCACAGTACAGGGATAATGCACACAGTGATGTCACAGTACAGGGATAATGCACACAGTGATGTCACAGTACAGGGATAATGCACACAGGGGCGTCACAGTACAAGGCTAATGCACAAAGTGATGTCACAGTACAGGGATAATGCACACAGTGGTGTCACAGTACAAGGATAATGCACACAGGGGTGTCACAGTACAGGGATAATGCACACAGGGGTGTCACAGTACAGGGATAATGCACACGGGCGTCACAGTACAAGGCTAAAGGTACCGTCACACTGAGCGATGCTGCAGCGATACCGACAACGATGTCGATCGCTGCAGTGTCGCTGTTTGGTCGCTGGAGAGCTGTCACACAGACAGCTGTTATGTTGACAATCCAGTAACACAGTGTGCAGTAAGCAGAGCACATATAGTGATCTGACAATAACCCAAAAACAATAGAACCAGCTCTGAGACATGGAATCTCTGTAGACCGCAATACCTGAACCTATCCTAAACACAACTAAAGGCAGCTGTGGATTGCGCCTATCACTACCTATGCAACTCGGCATAGCCTGAGGAGCTGACTAGCCTGAAGATAGAAATACAAGCCTGACTTGCCTCAGAGAAATACCCCAAAGGAATAGGCAGCCCCCCACATATAATGACTGTTAGCAAGATGAAAAGACAAAACATAGGAATGAAACAGATTCAGCAAAGTGAGGCCCGATATTCTAGACAGAGCGAGGATAGCAAAGAGAACTATGCAGTCTACAAAAAACCCTAAAGCAAAACCCACGCAAAGGGGGCAAAAAGACCCACCGTGCCGAACTAACGGCACGGCGGTACACCCTTTGCGTCTCAGAGCTTTCAGCAAAAAGAATAGACAAGCTGGACAGAAAAAACAGCAACAAAAACAAAGTAGCACTTATCTAGCAGAGCAGCAGGCCACAGGAAAGATCCAAGAGCTCAGATCCAACACTGGAACATTGACAAGGAGCAAGGAAGACAGGATCAGGTGGAGTTAAATAGCAAGGCAGCCAACGAGCTCACCAGAACACCTGAGGGAGGAAGCCCAGAGGCTGCAGTACAACTTGTGACCACAGGAGTGAATTCAGCCACAGAATTCACAACAGTACCCCCCCCTTGAGGAGGGGTCACCGAACCCTCACCAGAACCCCCAGGCCGACCAGGATGAGCCGCATGAAAGGCACGAACAAGATCGGAAGCATGAACATCAGAGGCAAAAACCCAGGAATTATCTTCCTGAGCATAACCCTTACATTTGACCAGATACTGGAGTTTCCGTCTAGAGACACGAGAATCCAAAATTTTCTCCACAATATACTCCAATTCCCCCTCCACCAAAACAGGGGCAGGAGGCTCCACAGATGGAACCATAGGTGCTACGTATCTCCGCAACAACGACCTATGGAATACATTATGTATGGAAAAGGAGTCTGGGAGGGTCAGACGAAAAGACACCGGATTGAGAATCTCAGAAATCCTATACGGACCAATAAAACGAGGTTTAAATTTAGGAGAGGAAACCTTCATAGGAATATGACGAGAAGATAACCAAACCAGATCCCCAACACGAAGTCGGGGACCCACACGGCGTCTGCGATTAGCGAAAAGCTGAGCCTTCTCCTGGGACAAGGTCAAATTGTCCACTACCTGAGTCCAGATCTGCTGCAACCTGTCCACCACAGAATCCACCCCAGGACAGTCCGAAGACTCAACCTGTCCTGAAGAGAAACGAGGATGGAACCCAGAATTGCAGAAAAAAGGAGAGACCAAGGTAGCCGAGCTGGCCCGATTACTAAGGGCGAACTCAGCCAACGGCAAAAATGACACCCAATCATCCTGGTCTGCAGAAACAAAACATCTCAGATATGTTTCCAAGGTCTGATTGGTTCGTTCGGTCTGGCCATTAGTCTGAGGATGGAAAGCCGAGGAAAAAGACAAGTCAATGCCCATCCTACCACAAAAGGCTCGCCAGAACCTCGAGACAAACTGGGAACCTCTGTCAGAAACAATATTCTCAGGAATGCCATGCAGACGAACCACATGCTGAAAGAACAAAGGCACCAAATCAGAGGAGGAAGGCAATTTAACCAAGGGCACCAGATGGACCATTTTAGAAAAGCGATCACAGACCACCCAAATGACCGACATCTTTTGAGAAACGGGAAGGTCAGAAATGAAATCCATCGAAATATGTGTCCAAGGCCTCTTCGGGACCGGCAAGGGCAAAAGCAACCCACTGGCACGTGAACAGCAGGGCTTAGCCCTAGCACAAATCCCACAGGACTGCACAAAAACACGCACATCCCGTGACAGAGATGGCCACCAGAAGGATCTAGCCACCAACTCTCTGGTACCAAAGATTCCTGGATGACCAGCCAACACCGAACAATGAAGTTCAGAGATAACTTTACTAGTCCACCTATCAGGGACGAACCGTTTCTCGGCCGGACAACGATCAGGTTTATTAGCCTGAAATTTCTGCAACACTCTCCGCAAATCAGGGGAGATGGCAGACACAATGACTCCTTCCTTGAGGATACTCGCCGGCTCAGACAACCCCGGAGAGTCGGGCACAAAACTCCTAGACAGAGCATCCGCTTTCACATTTTTAGAGCCTGGAAGGTACGAAATCACAAAATCAAAACGAGCAAAAAATAACGACCAACGAGCCTGTCTAGGATTCAAGCGCTTGGCAGACTCGAGATAAGTCAAGTTCTTATGATCAGTCAATACCACCACGCGATGCTTAGCTCCTTCAAGCCAATGACGCCACTCCTCGAATGCCCACTTCATGGCCAGCAACTCTCGATTGCCCACATCATAATTACGCTCAGCAGCAGAAAACTTCCTGGAAAAGAAGGCACATGGTTTCAACACTGAGCAACCAGAACCTCTTTGTGACAAAACCGCCCCTGCTCCAATCTCAGAAGCATCAACCTCGACCTGGAACGGAAGAGAAACATCTGGTTGACACAACACAGGGGCAGAACAGAAACGACGCTTCAACTCCTGAAAAGCTTCCACGGCAGCAAAAGACCAATTAACCAAATCAGCACCTTTCTTGGTCAAATCGGTCAATGGTCTGGCAATGCTAGAAAAATTACAGATGAAGCGACGATAAAAGTTAGCAAAGCCCAGGAACTTCTGCAGACTTTTCAGAGATGTCGGCTGAGTCCAATCCTGGATGGCTTGGACCTTAACCGGATCCATCTCGATAGTAGAAGGGGAAAAGATGAACCCCAAAAATGAAACTTTCTGCACACAGAAGAGACACTTTGATCCCTTCACGAACAAGGAATTAGCACGCAGTACCTGGAAAACCATTCTGACCTGCTTCACATGAGACTCCCAATCCTCAGAGAAGATCAAAATGTCATCCAAGTACACAATCAGGAATTTATCCAGATACTCACGGAAGATGTCATGCATAAAAGACTGAAAAACAGATGGAGCATTGGCAAGTCCGAACGGCATCACTAGATACTCAAAATGACCCTCGGGCGTATTGAATGCAGTTTTCCATTCATCTCCCTGCCTGATTCTCACCAGATTATACGCACAACGAAGATCAATCTTAGTGAACCAACTAGCCCCCTTAATCCGAGCAAACAAGTCAGATATCAATGGCAAGGGATACTGAAACTTAACAGTGATCTTATTAAGAAGGCGGTAATCAATACACGGTGATGACGATGGGCGAATATGTCCCTTCTCCAGGGATTCTTTCACATAACTGCGCATAGCGGTGTGTTCAGGCACGGATAAATTAAATAAACGACCCTTAGGGAATTTACTACCAGGAATCAAATTGATAGCACAATCACAATTCCTATGCGGAAGTAGGGCATCGGACTTGGGCTCTTCAAATACATCCTGAAAATCAGACAAGAACTCTGGGATGTCAGAAGGAATGGATGACGAAATAGACAAAAATGGAACATCACCATGTACCCCCTGACAACCCCAGCTGGTTACCGACATAGAGTTCCAATCCAATACTGGATTATGGGTTTGTAGCCATGGCAACCCCAACACGACCACATCATGCAGATTATGCAGCACCAGAAAGCGAATAACTTCCTGATGTGCAGGAGCCATGCACATGGTCAGCTGGGCCCAGTATTGAGGCTTATTCTTGGCCAAAGGTGTAGCATCAATTCCTCTCAACGGAATAGGACACCGCAAAGGCTCCAAGAAAAATCCACAACGTTTAGCATAATCCAAATCCATCAGATTCAGGGCAGCGCCTGAATCCACAAACGCCATGACAGAATACGATGACAAAGAGCATATCAAGGTAATGGACAGAAGGAATTTGGACTGTACAGTACCAATGACGGCAGACCTATCGAACCGCTTAGTGCGCTTAGGACAATCAGAAATAGCATGAGTGGAATCACCACAATAGAAACACAGACCATTCAGACGTCTGTGCGCTCGCCGTTCAACTCTGGTCATAGTCCTGTCGCACTGCATAGGCTCAGGTTTAATCTCAGACAATACCGGCCAGATGGTGCACAGATTTACGCTCGCGCAAGCGACGACCGATCTGAATGGCCAAGGACATAGACTCATTCAAACCAGCAGGCATAGGAAATCCCACCATGACATCCTTAAGAGCCTCAGAGAGACCCTTTCTGAACAAAGCTGCCAGCGCAGATTCATTCCACAGAGTGAGTACTGACCACTTTCTAAATTTCTGACAATATACTTCTATATCATCCTGACCCTGACACAAAGCCAGCAAATTTTTCTCAGCCTGATCCACTGAATTAGGCTCATCGTAAAGCAATCCAAGCGCCAGGAAAAACGCATTTACATTACTCAATGCAGGGTCTCCTGGCGCAAGAGAAAATGCCCAATCCTGTGGATCGCCGCGCAAAAAAGAAATAATAATCAAAACCTGTTGAACTAAATTACCAGAAGAATGAGGTTTCAAGGCCAGAAATAGCTTACAATTATTTTTAAAGCTCAGAAACTTATTTCTATCACCAAAAAACAAATCAGGAATAGGAATTCTTGGTTCTAGCATAGATTTCTGATCAATTGTATCTTGAATCTTTTGTACATTAACAACGAGATTATCCATTGAAGAGCACAGAGCCTGAAAATCCATGTCCACAGCTGTGTCCTGAAGCACCCTAATGTCTAGGGGAAAAAAAAGACTGAAGACAGAGCTGAGAAAAAAAAATGATGTCAGAACTTCTTTTTTCCCTCTATTGAGAATCATTGGTTTGGCTCCTTGTACTGTTATGTAGGCAATCCAGTAACACAGTGTGCAGTAATCAGAGCACATACAGTGATCTGACAATAACCCAAAAACAATAGAACCAGCTCTGAGACGTGGAATCTCTGTAGACCGCAATACCTGAACCTATCCTAAACACAACTAAAGGCAGCTGTGGATTGCGCCTATCACTACCTATGCAACTCGGCACAGCCTGAGGAGCTGACTAGCCTGAAGACAGAAATACAAGCCTGACTTGCCTCAGAGAAATACCCCAAAGGAATAGGCAGCCCCCCACATATAATGACTGTTAGCAAGATGAAAAGACAAAACATAGGAATGAAACAGATTCAGCAAAGTGAGGCCCGATATTCTAGACAGAGCGAGGATAGCAAAGAGAACTATGCAGTCTACAAAAAACCCTAAAGCAAAACCCACGCAAAGGGGGCAAAAAGACCCACCGTGCCGAACTAACGGCACGGCGGTACACCCTTTGCGTCTCAGAGCTTCCAGCAAAAAGAATAGACAAGCTGGACAGAAAAAACAGCAACAAAAACAAAGTAGCACTTATCTAGCAGAGCAGCAGGTCACAGGAAAGATCCAAGAGCTCAGATCCAACACTGGAACATTGACAAGGAGCAAGGAAGACAGAATCAGGTGGAGTTAAATAGCAAGGCAGCCAACGAGCTCACCAAAACACCTGAGGGAGGAAGCCCAGAGGCTGCAGTACCACTTGTGACCACAGGAGTGAATTCAGCCACAGAATTCACAACAGACAGCTCTCCAGCGACCAACGATGCCGGTAACCAGGGTAAACATCGGGTTACTAAGCGCAGGGCCGCGCTTAGTAACCCGATGTTTATCCTGGTTACCAGCGTAAAAGTAAAAAAACAACAAACACTACATGGGGGACTTTAACTACCCGGATATTAACTGGGAAACAGAAACCTGTGAAACCCATAAAGGCAACAGGTTTCTGCTAATAACCAAGAAAAATTATCTTTCACAATTGGTGCAGAATCCAACCAGAGGAGCAGCACTTTTAGACCTAATACTATCTAATAGACCTGACAGAATAACAAATCTGCAGGTGGTCGGGCATCTAGGAAATAGCGACCACAATATTGTACAGTTTCACCTGTCTTTCACTAGGGGGACTTGTCAGGGAGTCACAAAAACATTGAACTTTAGGAAGGCAAAGTTTGAACAGCTTAGAGATGCCCTTAATCTGGTAGACTGGGACAATATCCTCAGAAATAAGAATACAGATAATAAATGGGAAATGTTTAAGAACATCCTAAATAGGCAGTGTAAGCGGTTTATACCTTGTGGGAATAAAAGGACTAGAAATAGGAAAAACCCAATGTGGCTAAACAAAGAAGTAAGACAGGCAATTAACAGTAAAAAGAAAGCATTTGCACTACTAAAGCAGGATGGCACCATTGAAGCTCTAAAAAACTATAGGGAGAAAAATACTTTATCTAAAAAACTAATTAAAGCTGCCAAAAAGGAAACAGAGAAGCACATTGCTAAGGAGAGTAAAACTAATCCCAAACTGTTCTTCAACTATATCAATAGTAAAAGAATAAAAACTGAAAATGTAGGCCCCTTAAAAAATAGTGAGGAAAGAATGGTTGTAGATGACGAGGAAAAAGCTAACATATTAAACACCTTCTTCTCCACGGTATTCACGGTGGAAAATGAAATGCTAGGTGAAATCCCAAGAAACAATGAAAACCCTATATTAAGGGTCACCAATCTAACCCAAGAAGAGGTGCGAAACCGGCTAAATAAGATTAAAATAGATAAATCTCCGGGTCCGGATGGCATACACCCACGAGTACTAAGAGAACTAAGTAATGTAATAGATAAACCATTATTTCTTATTTTTAGTGACTCTATAGCGACAGGGTCTGTTCCGCAGGACTGGCGCATAGCAAATGTGGTGCCAATATTCAAAAAGGGCTCTAAAAGTGAACCTGGAAATTATAGGCCAGTAAGTCTAACCTCTATTGTTGGTAAAATATTTGAAGGGTTTCTGAGGGATGTTATTCTGGATTATCTCAATGAGAATAACTGTTTAACTCCATATCAGCATGGGTTTATGAGAAATCGCTCCTGTCAAACCAATCTAATCAGTTTTTATGAAGAGGTAAGCTATAGGCTGGACCACGGTGAGTCATTGGACGTGGTATATCTCGATTTTTCCAAAGCGTTTGATACCGTGCCGCACAAGAGGTTGGTACACAAAATGAGAATGCTTGGTCTGGGGGAAAATGTGTGTAAATGGGTTAGTAACTGGCTTAGTGATAGAAAGCAGAGGGTGGTTATAAATGGTATAGTCTCTAACTGGGTCGCTGTGACCAGTGGGGTACCGCAGGGTCGGTATTGGGACCTGTTCTCTTCAACATATTCATTAATGATCTGGTAGAAGGTTTACACAGTAAAATATCGATATTTGCAGATGATACAAAACTATGTAAAGCAGTTAATACAAGAGAAGATAGTATTCTGCTACAGATGGATCTGGATAAGTTGGAAACTTGGGCTGAAAGGTGGCAGATGAGGTTTAACAATGATAAATGTAAGGTTATACACATGGGAAGAAGGAATCAATATCACCATTACACACTGAACGGGAAACCACTGGGTAAATCTGACAGGGAGAAGGACTTGGGGATCCTAGTTAATGATAAACTTACCTGGAGCAGCCAGTGCCAGGCAGCAGCTGCCAAGGCAAACAGGATCATGGGGTGCATTAAAAGAGGTCTGGATACACATGATGAGAGCATTATACTGCCTCTGTACAAATCCCTAGTTAGACCGCACATGGAGTACTGTGTCCAGTTTTGGGCACCGGTCCTCAGGAAGGATATAATGGAACTAGAGAGAGTACAAAGGAGGGCAACAAAATTAATAAAGGGGATGGGAGAACTACAATACCCAGATAGATTAGCGAAATTAGGATTATTTAGTCTAGAAAAAAGACGACTGAGGGGCGATCTAATAACCATGTATAAGTATATAAGGGGACAATACAAATATCTCGCTGAGGATCTGTTTATACCAAGGAAGGTGACGGGCACAAGGGGGCATTTTTTGCGTCTGGAGGAGAGAAGGTTTTTCCACCAACATAGAAGAGGATTCTTTACTGTTAGGGCAGTGAGAATCTGGAATTGCTTGCCTGAGGAGGTGGTGATGGCGAACTCAGTCGAGGGGTTCAAGAGAGGCCTGGATGTCTTCCTGGAGCAGAACAATATTGTATCATACAATTATTAGGTTCTGTAGAAGGACGTAGATCTGGGTATTTATTATGATGGAATATAGGCTGAACTGGATGGACAAATGTCTTTTTTCGGCCTTACTAACTATGTTACTATGTTACTATGTTACATACTTACCTTCCGCTGTCTGTCCCCCGGCGCTCTGCTTCTCTGCCCTGTGTAAGTACAGCGGCCGGAAAGCACAGCGGTGACGTCACCGCTCTGCTTTCCGGCCGGCGCTCACAGTGCAGAGAAGCACAGCTCCGAGGACAGACAGCGGAAGGTAAGTATGTAGTGTTTGTTGTTTTTTTACTTTTACGCTGGTAACCAGGGTAAACATCGGGTTACTAAGCGCGGCCCTGCGCTTAGTAACCCGATGTTTACCCTGGTTACCAGTGAAGACATCGCTGAATCGGCGTCACACACACCGATTCAGCGATGTCTGCAGGGAGTCCAGCGACTAAATAAAGTTCTGGACTTTCTGCTCCGGCCAACGACATCACAGCAGGATTCTGATCGCTGCTGTGTGTCAAACTGAACGATATCGCTAGCCAGGACGCTGCAACGTCACGGATTGCTAGTGATATCGTTCAGTGTGACGGTACCTTAATGCACAAAGTGATGTCACAGTACAGGGATAATGCACACAGTGGTGTCACAGTACAGGGATAATGCACACAGGGGTGTCACAGTACAGGGATAATGCACACAGGGGTGTCACAGTACAGGGATAATGCACACAGGGGTGTCACAGTACAGGGATAATGCACACAGGGGTGTCACAGTACAGGGATAATGCACACAGGGGTGTCACAGTACAGGGATAATGCACACAGGGGTGTCACAGTACAGGGATAATGCACACAGGGCTGTCACAGTACAGGGATAATGCACACAGGGGTGTCACAGTACAGGGTTAATGCACACAGGGGTGTCACAGGGCAGGGATAATACACACAGTGGTGTCACAGTACAGGGATAATACACACAGTGGTGTCACAGTACAGGGATAATGCACACAGTGATGTCACAGTATAGGGATAGCATTAAGCTACTCACCGGTAGCAGCATTTTTCGGAGGCCCATGACGGCACCACGAGAGAGGGGATCCGCCCATTAGGCACAGGAAACCTACAGATACAAAAGGGCGTCACCTCTCCCACATATCAGTTGTTTAACAGAGCCTGAGAGGACTACCGCGGCTAATGACCAGAATAATATACAACATGGGCGGACACACCGCATGTTCAGCCTGTGCAGCTGCACAGGGGCCCAGGAGGACAGGGGGCCCGATCAGCTGCTCAAATATCTTACTCTCTCATAGAGCCAGCGGCTGCATCTACACTAAGAGGAGAGGAAGGGGCCGTACCGGGATCAATAAAGTGTATGGTATCGTATCGTACCTGAGTCTATTGCTGTCCTCTCCTCTGAGTTGATGCTGCCGGCCGGGATCACTGGACACACGCCCACTGGAATCCAGGGCAGCCAGGAACAGGCCTGGTAAGTATGGCTGTCTCCTGCCTCTGAGCAGTCAGTACATCTGTCCCCTCTGCTGCCTCCTGAGCAGTTCTGACAACTGAACTGTCTGATCAATGTTCACATGAGAGATCACATCAATCCCTCCTGCCCCCTGTTGCTACCTCCACCACCTGTACTGAAGGGGCTTTACTGAAAAACTGCGGCACTGGCCCTTTCAGATGCAGGAGCTGCAGTGTGAATGCTGCCTGAGTGGCCAGTGCAGCCATTCTTCAGTAAAGACCCCTCAGTACAGGGGTGGTAAGTGGCTACGAGGGGGAGGGGAGGTTGATGTGATGGCCGATGTTCACATGGGTCAGACACCTGACAGAACTTCTCAGGAGGAAGAAGTCTCAGATCCACTGACTGCGGGGAGAACACTCTGCAGCTATCAGAGGTAGTGAAGAGGCAGGAGGACTGGCGAGAGCTGATGGAGGACTGAAGACCCCCAGGATGGAGCAGCTGGAGATGGAAGAACGCACCTGACAGAGGGACGACACGGGGAAGTAACAAAATGTGTACAGACTTACTATCACCTATGTGTATTACCATACTTCTGTGCGCCTGTTTGTAAAAGTCTATTTATAAGTATCTATATATATATATATATATATATAATTGCCTAAGGGTCACTTCCGTCTGTCTGTCATTCTGTCACGGTTATTCATTCGCTGATTGGTCTCGCCAGCTGCCTGTCATGGCTGCCACAACCAATCAGCTACGGGCACAGTCTGGAAGAAAATGGCCGCTCCTTACTCCCCGCAGTGTCCCCGGCGATCCGCTCCATTATCTCCGCTCCCCGCAGTCAGTGACCCCGGCGCTCCGCTCCATATTCCCCACAGTGTCCCCGGCGCTCTGGTCCATACTCTCCACAGTGTCCCCGGCGCTCCGGTCCATGCTCCCCGCAGTCAGTGTCCCCGGCGCCCGCTCCATACTCCCCTCCAGTCACCACTAACACGGTTAATGCCGGTGGTAACGGACCGCGTTATGCCGCGGGTAACACACTCCGTTACCGCCGCTATTAACCCTGTGTGTCCCCAACCTTTTACTATTGATGCTGCCTATGCGGCATCAATAGTAAAAAAAGTAATGTTAAAAATAGTAAAAAAAAATAAAAACCTGCTATACTCACCCTCCGTTGTCCGCTCGCGCCTGCCGCCATCTTCCATTGGATCCGAGGAGGCGGAGAGACGGGACGCTGAGGAGCAGCGACAAGAATGGTGAGTATGTTAGAACTACAAGGGGCCCTCGGATCGTTAGGTGAGTGTGTTTATTTTTTATTTTTTAACATGTGACATACGTGACTGGGCAATATACTACGTAGCTGGGCAATATACTACGTGGCTCCGTGCTGTATACTACGTCGCTGTGCAATATACTACGTGGCTGGGCAATATATTACATCGCTGGGCAATATACTACGTGGCTGGGCAATATACTACGTGGCTGGGCAATATACTACGTGGCTCCGTGCTGTATACTACATCACTGGGCAATATACTACGTGGCTCTGTGCTGTATACTACGTCGCTGTGCAATATACTACGTGGCTGGGCAATATATTACATCGCTGGGCAATATACTACGTGGCTGGGCAATATACTACGTGGCTGGGCAATATACTACATCGCTGGGCAATATACTACGTGGCTGGGCAATATACTACGTGGCTCTGTGCTGTATACTACGTCGCTGTGCAATATACTACGTGGCTGGGCAATATACTACGTGACTGGGCAATATACTACATCGCTGGGCAATATACTACGTGGCTGGGCAATATACTACGTGGCTGGGCAATATACTACATCGCTGGGCAATATACTATGTTTCTGGGCAATATACTACGTGGCCTGTGTTATATACTACGTCGCTGTGCAATATACTACGTGGCTGGGCAATATACTACGTGGCTGGGCAATATACTACGTGGCTGGGCAATATACTACGTGGCTGGGCAATATACTACGTGACTGGGCAATATACTACATGGCTGGGCAATATACTACGTGGCTGGGCAATATACTACATCGCTGGGCAATATACTACGTGGCTGGGCAATATACTACGTGGCTCTGTGCTGTATACTACGTCGCTGTGCAATATACTACGTGGCTGGGCAATATACTACGTGACTGGGCAATATACTACATCGCTGGGCAATATACTACGTGGCTGGGCAATATACTACGTGGCTGGGCAATATACTACATCGCTGGGCAATATACTATGTTTCTGGGCAATATACTACGTGGCCTGTGTTATATACTACGTCGCTGTGCAATATACTACGTGGCTGGGCAATATACTCCGTCGCTGTGCAATATACTACGTGGCTGGGCAATATACTACATCGCTGGGCAATATACTATGTTTCTGGGCAATATACTACGTGGCCTGTGTTATATACTACGTCGCACTACATACAGTACATATTCTAGAATACCCGATGCGTTAGAATCAGGCCATCATTTAGTGTATGTATATGTACCTATGCACAGTGCTCATATGTATCTGTAGGACACAAAGATAATCACAGTGCACTATATATATATATATGTATGTGTGTGTATTAGAACCTGAGTGTACAGTAGTTATCTGTGTGTATAATTATATATATACAGTATTCTGTATATGCTACATATAATGCACACACATACACACAGTCATGGCCAAAAGTGTTTTCATGTATCGATGTGTACTTTGGTTATCTATGCATGTATGTACAATATATACAGTGGGGCAAAAAAGTATTTAGTCAGTCAGCAATAGTGCAAGTTCCACCACTTAAAAAGATGAGAGGCGTCTGTAATTTACATCATAGGTAGACCTCAACTATGGGAGACAAACTGAGAAAAAAAAATCCAGAAAATCACATTGTCTGTTTTTTTATCATTTTTTTTGCATATTATGGTGGAAAATAAGTATTTGGTCAGAAACAAACAACCAAGATTTCTGGCTCTCACAGATCTGTAACTTCTTCTTTAAGAGTCTCCTCTTTCCTCCACTCATTACCTGTAGTAATGGCACCTGTTTAAACTTGTTATCAGTATAAAAAGACACCTGTGCACACCCTCAAACAGTCTGACTCCAAACTCCACTATGGTGAAGACCAAAGAGCTGTCAAAGGACACCAGAAACAAAATTGTAGCCCTGCACCAGGCTGGGAAGACTGAATCTGCAATAGCCAACCAGCTTGGAGTGAAGAAATCAACAGTGGGAGCAATAATTAGAAAATGGAAGACATACAAGACCACTGATAATCTCCCTCGATCTGGGGCTCCACGCAAAATCCCACCCCGTGGGGTCAGAATGATCACAAGAACGGTGAGCAAAAATCCCAGAACCACGCGGGGGGACCTAGTGAATGAACTGCAGAGAGCTGGGACCAATGTAACAAGGCCTACCATAAGTAACACACTACGCCACCATGGACTCAGATCCTGCAGTGCCAGACGTGTCCCACTGCTTAAGCCAGTACATGTCCGGGCCCGTCTGAAGTTTGCTAGATAGCATTTGGATGATCCAGAGGAGTTTTGGGAGAATGTCCTATGGTCTGATGAAACCAAACTGGAACTGTTTGGCAGAAACACAACTTGTCATGTTTGGAGGAAAAAGAATACTGAGTTGTATCCATCAAACACCATACCTACTGTAAAGCATGGTGGTGGAAACATCATGCTTTGGGGCTGTTTCTCTGCAAAGGGGCCAGGACGACTGATCCGGGTACATGAAAGAATGAATGGGGCCATGTATCGTGAGATTTTGAGTGCAAACCTCCTTCCATCAGCAAGGGCATTGAAGATGAAATGTGGCTGGGTCTTTCAACATGACAATGATCCAAAGCACACCGCCAGGGCAACGAAGGAGTGGCTTCGTAAGAAGCATTTCAAGGTCCTGGAGTGGCCTAGCCAGTCTCCAGATCTCAACCCTATAGAAAACCTTTGGAGGGAGTTGAAAGTCCGTGTTGCCAAGCGAAAAGCCAAAAACATCACTGCTCTAGAGGAGATCTGCATGGAGGAATGGGCCAACATACCAACAACAGTGTGTGGCAACCTTGTGAAGACTTACAGAAAACGTTTGACCTCTGTCATTGCCAACAAAGGATATATTACAAAGTATTGAGATGAAATTTTGTTTCTGACCAAATACTTATTTTCCACCATAATATGCAAATAAAATGTTAAAAAAACAGACAATGTGATTTTCTGGATTTTTTTTTCTCAGTTTGCCTCCCATAGTTGAGGTCTACCTATGATGTAAATTACAGACGCCTCTCATCTTTTTAAGTGGTGGAACTTGCACTATTGCTGACTGACTAAATACTTTTTTGCCCCACTGTATATATATTAGTATCTGAGACACAGTAGGTAGTAAGTGTAAAGGTAAATATCACTTAAAGTGAACATGTCAGCAGTTTTGGCCGCTATAAGATACGGCCACCACCTTTCAGGGCTTATCTACAGAATTCTGTAATGCTGTAGATAAGCCCCCGATCCGACTTGAAAGATAAGAAAAATAAGTTTTATTATACTCGCCTGGGGGGCGGTCCGGTCCGATGGTTGTCGCAGGTCAGGGTCTGGGGTCTCCCATCTTCTTGCGATGCCGCCTTCCTGCTTGCTTCATGGCTCCCCAGCATCACGCTCCTGCACAGGCGTACTTATCTGTCCTGTTGAGGGCAGAGCAAAGTCATGCAGTGCGCAGGGCCTCTCTGACCTTTCCTGGCATCTGCGCACTGCAGTACTATGCACAGATAAGTACGACTGCGCAGGAGCGCAATGCCGGGGAGCCATGATGCAAGCAGGACGGTGGCGATCATAAGAAGATGGGAGGCGCCGGACCCGGAGCTATGACACTCATCAGACCTCACCGCCCCCGGGTGAGTATAATAAAACTTATTTTTCTTCTCTTACAGGTCGGATCGGAGGCTTATATACAGCATTATAGAATACTGTAGATGAGCCCTGAAAGGTGGTGGCTGTATCTTATATCTGCCAAACCTGGTGACAGGTTCCCTTTAGCGGGGCATTCCCGGGGCCAGACAAGTCAGCTGCGGCAAGAAAAAGTAAATCTGTGAGCACTAAAAAATACTTGGAGGACCCCCAAGCATGCTCGAGAAATCTCGAGTAACGAGTAGATTTGCTCATCACTAATAGCGTCCTGTAATGTGGAGCGCCATCCATTATTACCCAGTATCATCTCTTGTCATCTACAGCACCGTCCCTTACATTGAGTATTCTCATTATTTTTGTTATTCACAGCGTCTTCTCTTTATTGCATGGTGTCCTCTCCTGTAAAATGTAAAATGACTTTTGAGGGAGCAGCATCTGACCAGAAGACCAGTCCATCAGCCGCATCCATCACAAAAGAAGCTTTCCCATGCTCCATCAGCCATAATTTCAGTTTATATCTAACAGCAGTGGAGGATATGTAATAAAGAACAGGGAGGTATAAATAACAAAAATAATGAGAATCTGATATGTAAGGGACGGTGCTGTACATAACAAGAGGGAACTATATGATACGGGACGGTGTTATACATAAAGAGAGAGCACTGTGTAATAAGGGCGGCAATATATATGAGAGGAGACTGTAAAAAAAATATGTATATCTGTAGCTTGGTCGCGATGAAAGGAGGGGGGCCCAGATACATTTCTTGCACAGGGGCCCTAAGCTGTCTGTGTCCGCCCCTGATATACAATATGACATTTTTAATAAATTAACAAACCAGATATCACCCGGTGGAAAAGAGACCTTTTTTTTTTTTTTTTACTTTTAAGGACGTGCAACCCCCACGTGAAAAGGGAGGGAACTAAGGGTGCCGTCATGGGCCTCTGAAAAATGCTGCTATCGGTGAGTAGCTTAATGCTTTATTCGGACTCCCATGACGGCACCACGAGAGATTTACAGAGACGTAAACCATCTCAGGGAGGACTACAGCCTGTAGCACCCTTAGCCTGAAGGTGAGATCAGAAGAGAACCCCAAGTCCAACCGATAGTGTTTGAAAAAGGTGGAAGGGGATGACCATGTGGCCGCCTTACATATCTGATCTAGTGACGCTCCAGACCTTTCCGCCCAAGATGACGCCATCCCCCGGGTGGAATGTATCTTCAGATTCTGTGGAGCCGGACCCCCACCTGCTGTGTAGGCCAGAGAGATAGCCTCCCTAATCCATCTAGCTAGTGTATACTTCGATGCTCTACCCCCTTTACTAGAACCTTGGAAGGAAAGAAATAGTGCATGATCTCTTTTCCATATACTGTAGAAGACATCTTTTAACGTCCAGTGTATGAAGCTCTTCCTCTTTAGGATTAGAAGGATTAGGTATAAATGATGGTAGAACTATCTCTTGTGAGTGATCTAGGAAATCGTGTTACTACTTTCGGCAAGGCAAGTACGCAGGGTCTGGCCTAAGGGTTACCCTGTCTGATAAGAATTCCGTGTATGGGGGCAGTCTGGAAAGCGCTTGGATGTCCCCTATTCTGCGAGCTGATGTTATGGCCACCAGAAAAACTGTCTTGAGGGACAGCATTTTGATTGAGGCTTCTTGTAGAGGTTCAAAGGGGGGGGTTTCGTTAGAGATGAAAGAACTAAATTTAGATCCCACGGAACCATCCTGTCTTTATGTAATGGTCTAGTTCTATGGACTGCCTTAATGAATCTTGATACCCAATAATTGTTAGCAATATTGCAGGAAAACAGGGCACCCAGGGCTGAAACCTGCACTTTTAAGGTACTGGTAGAGAGATTTAATTCTAGCCCTCTCTGCAGAAACTCCAAGATTTGATGTATCGGCACTCCTTCTTGGATATTAAAATCTGAACTGGACAAGAACTTCCTCCAGGTTCTGGAGTAAATTCTCGTCGTTATCTGCTTTCTACTTTTCAGGAGTGTGTCTACCAATTTTGGAGAGAAGCCTCTATGTTCTAATAATGACCGCTCAAACTCCAAGCCGTTAAATGGAGTGCTGCCACTTGTGGATGGCAGATCGGTCCTTGAGAAAGCAAGTCCGGAATCTCCGGTAATACCCAGGGAGCCGACACCGACATTGTCCTGAGCCAGGCGAACCAGGTCCTTCTGGGCCAGAAAGGGGCGATAAGAATGACTTTTGCTCGGTCTTCCCTGATTTTCCTCACTACTAGAGGTAACAGGTTCAACGGTGGGAAAGCATAGGCCAGCGGAAAATCCCACTTTATTAGAAATGCGTCCACAGCCAGGGGATTCTCTCTGGGATTAAGTGAGCAGAAACTTTCCACTTTTTTGTTGTCTCAGGTGGCAAACAGATCCACCACTGGCTGACCCTATCTGCGGACGATATGATTGAAAACGTCCTTGTTTAGAGACCATTCTCCTTGTTTTAGTGTATTGCGGCTGAGGAATCTGCTGTTACGTTTCCTTTCCCTTTGATGTGAAGAGCCGTCAAAGATCGAAAATTTGTCTCTGCTATTTGAAATAGGTGATCCATGACCCGCATTAAGGCCTCGGAACGTGTTCCCCCTTGACGGTTTATATAAGTGACTGCAACTCAGTTGTCCGATAGGATTCTGACGTGCTGGCCCTGCAGATATATGAGGAATTTTTTAACAGCTAATTCAACCGCCAATAATTCCCTTTGATTGGATGAGGATGTTGTGAAGGGATCCCATTGCCCCTGGACCACCATGTCCTCCATGTAGGCTCCCCACCCTGAAGAGCTAGCATCTGTGGTTATCACCCGAGTAATATCTGCTATCCAGGGAACCCCCGCTGATAAATTTTCTTTATTTAGCCACCATCTAAGGGATTCTAATGTTATCGATCCCAACGTTAATTTTTTATTTAACGTGCCCCTCAAAACTCTGTCATGGAACAAGACTTCTTTGTGCAGGGATCTGGTATGAAATTGAGCCCATCTAACTGCTGGGATGCACGACGTAAGGGACCCGAGTAGGGACATGGCTTGTGAAGCGTCGTAGAGGGTGTATTAATCGCTTTTAAGACATGACTTTGAATATGCTCTAATTCTCTATAGGGGGAAGACACTGTTGTGTTTTCGAATCCAATATTAACCCCAAAAATGTTTGAATGTTTAGGGGCTGTAACCTAGATTTCTCGTAGTTTATGACCCACCCTAGGTGTTCCAATTTAGTCTTAGTTATTTCCAATTGTGACAGGCAGTGATGTACTGAATTTCCGACGACGAGGAAATCATCTAAATAGGGGATTATAAGGACATTTGATTCCCTTAAATGTGCCATGACCTCAGCGATTATTTTTGTAAAAACTCTGGGGGCCGAAGTTATGCCAAAGGGAAGTGCTCTGTACTGAAAATGTCGAATCGTTCCCCCATTAATACCGCTACTCTCAGGTATTGTTGGAAATCCGCATGAATGGGTACATGATAATAGGCACCCTTTAAGTCCACTACTACCATGAAACTGTTGTGAAAAAGAATTTTTATTGTTGAGTTGATGGACTCCATTTTGAAAGTATGCTTAACCAAAAATCTATTGAGACCTCTAAGATTTATAATAGTCCTATAAGTTTTGTCAGGTTTTTGAAGCAAGAATAGGGGAGAGTAAAAACCCTTTCCTCTGTCAGAGCGTGGGACCTCGATCAGGACGTTTTTAGAACAAAGAGTCATCACTTCATCCTCTAAAGCAGCTTGTTCAGAGGCAGAAGAACGTGAGGGGGTTAACTTAAATTTATCCCGTGGGGAATGAATGAACTGGAGTTTGAGTCCCTGGGAAATAGTGTCTTGTATCCAAACACTATTTGTAATTTTCAACCACTCTGCAGTAAAGTGTAACAATCTCCCCCCCACTGGTCTTTCTAGTCGTTGGTCTGGTTTTTTTCTCTCGAAGAACGGTGGAACATGAATCCCATGTGGACCGATCTCTGACTGGTGAGAAGGTGCGCTTCCCTCCCTGATTGAACTTCCTTTTGTTGAAGGGACGACGATATGACCCAAATAAATTAGGAAATGTCTTTTTGTCATCTCCTGCTTTCTCCAGGAGTTCGTCCAAGGTGGGCCCAAATAAATATTCTCCCTTGCAGGGATAGCACAGAGCTTTGCTTGCATATCCCCTGGCCAGCACTTTAACCATAGGGCTCTTCTAGCGGCATTGGAGAGTCCTGCTGCTCTAGCTGCAAACTTGACGGAATCAATGGAAGCGTCTGACAAGAAAGCCTCCCCCTCCTGAATCACTGGCAACGCCGCTAGTATGGAGTCTCTAGAAGCCCCCTGCTTCAACTGGGTCTCTAACTGGTCCAGCCAAACCATCATTGACCTAGCCGTACAGGTTGATGCCACCGCAGGTCTTGAGGCGCCGGCTGCCATCTCCCAGGTACCCTCAGAAAGGTGTCCGCCTTCCTGTCCAGGGGGTCTTTGAGGGATCCCATATCCTCAAATGGGAGAGAAGCTCGTTTTGCCACTTTGGCAGTCGCCGCATCTAATTTGGGGGCTTTTTCCCAATTGCTGACTGTCGGGTCATCAAAGAGATACCTACGCTTCTGTGCTGGTGGCAAGGAACCTTTTTTTCTCCGTTTTTTTCCACTCCCTGTTGATAAGTTCCTGTATTTTTTCATTTAAAGGGAAAACTCTGCATTTGTTTTGTTCTAGTCCGCTGAACATCATGTCTTCCTTGGATAGTTGAGGCCTGGGTTCTGTTATACCCATTGTTCCCCTGACTGCTTTTACTAATTTGTCTATCCTTTCCAGGAGTAAGCAAAACCGGGCAGCGTCTTCATCCGAAGAGGAGAATGATGCAGCCGAATCGCCGGAGATGTCACCCTTGTCTTCGTCCACAGATGAATCGAATATCCACTGGCCTTCTTGCCTAGAGCTTCCTGCATGAGATAGGTCTTTAATGGACTGCTTAATCTCCATCCTGACCATTTCTTTCAGGCTGGCCGCAATAGAAGAGGATTCTTCGGCTACCTGAGGGGGCAAGCACGGCAGTCTAGTCCATATAGATCTATGCTGCTATCCCCTCCCCCTTTCCAGGGGACACAGGGGTCACATAGTTTTTTAGGGCATGAGTCAGGTAAGGGAACCCCACAGATGGCACATTCCCTATGTTTCGCCTTACTGACGCTCTTCTTCCCCTATAACAAAACATACGAGGGGAGACCAGTCACTGGGTGACCTTTCTCGAAGATCAATTACCGGTGGTTGCTGTTGTGAATTCTGTGGCAGAGCTCCCTCCTGTGGTCACAAGTGGTACTTCGGTTGATTCTCTCTGTGAGCTTCCGTTGGTGGAGGGAAGTGGTACTGCGGCTTCTGAGTTTCCTTCCGCAGGTGATGTGGTGAGGTCGTTAGGTGCTGCTCTACTTAACTCCACCTAGTGCTTTGATCCTGGCCTCCTGTCAATGTTCCAGTATTGGACTTGTTTCTTCCTGGATCGTTCCTGTGGCCTGCTGCTCTGCATAGCTAAGTTCTTCTTTGCTATTTTGTTTGCTATTTTTTCTGTCCAGCTTGTCTATTTGTTTGCTGGAAGCTCTGGGACGCAAAGGGTGTACCTCCGTGCCGTTAGTTCGGTACGGAGGGTCTTTTTGCCCCTTTGTGTGGTTTTGTAGGGTTTTGTGTAGACCGCAAAGTTACCTTTCCTATCCTCGCTCTGTTCAGAAAGTCGGGCCTCACTTTGCTGAATCTATTTCATCTCTACGTTTGTCTTTTCATCTTAACTCACAGTCATATGTGGGGGGCTACCTTTTCCTTTGGGGTATTTCTCTGAGGCAAGGTAGGCTTATTTTCTATCTTCAGGCTAGCTAGTTTCTCTGGCTGTGCCGAGTTGCATAGGGAGCGTTAGGCGCAATCCACGGCTGCCTCTAGTGTTGTTGGAGAGGATTAGGGATTGCGGTCTGCAGAGTTCCCACGTCTCAGAGCTCGTTCTATTATTTTGGGGTTTTGTCAGATCACTGTATGTGCTCTAACCTCTATGTCCATTGTGGTACTGAATTGGTTAACACAACAGGTTGCCCAAAACCAGAGAGATACCGGAGTACGAGGGGGGTCCTTCCTGGATGATGCTCCAGACCCCTGACTGGAGGAGCTTTTGCGGCCAGATCCATCGCTCCTTTTATTGTGTTCCTTATCCTTGGGCTTCTGTGATACTTCTTCCAGCAGCAGAGGCTGCTGATCCTGCTCAGACTCCATCCTCAACTGGAGGCCAGAAGCAAGGAACAGGCACCTGCAGCGCCATTATATCGCCCCTCCTCCGGTCAGCAGATCTGCTCAGCGCTCCTTCCCGAACATTATCCACCCCCCCAGCTGCAAGAGACCGCCCCAGGGCTTGAGGGTGAGTGGCGTGTCATTCTCCGATGGGCGCCGCCATCTTGGAGTTACTGCACATGCGCAGAACCCCCGCGACCCGGAAGTAACCGCCGGCTCCACCTACCGACGTCACCCTGGCCCGCAGCACTTTCCTGTCAGCGCTGCGAGCAACATGGGACGCCGATGGAGCCAGCTACACCCCCGGGTGGCGCCACCATGATGCCGCCGCCCCAACAGAGCCCCGCACGGCACCCGCATGAGGGAGGGGGACCGGAAATACTTACCCTGCGCTGGCCCTGGAGACAGGACACCCCTGGTGACTGCTCCCTTCTGAATATGCCACCGCCGTGCAGCCCTGCCAGGACCACCGTGAGCACTTCAGGAACTCCGCCCCGGCCGAGGTAGGAGACCTTCCCCCCCGCTACCTGAACCGGCCGGCCTGGGATTCCTAAGGTCTTTCTGTAGGATCCAGTCCCTTTAGGAACAGGAAACCAACTGATATGTTGGTGCCGCCCTTTTGAATCTGTAGGTTTCCTGTTCCTAATGGGTGGATCTCCTCTCTCGTGGTGCCGTCATGGGAGTGCGAATAAAATACACACAGGGGTGTCACAGTGCAGGGATAATACACACAGTGATGTCACAGTACAGGGATAATGCACACAGTGATGTCACAGTGCAGGGATAATACACACAGTGATGTCACAGTACAGGGATAATGCACACAGTGATGTCACCGTACAGAGATAATGCACACAGTGATGTCACAGTAATAATAATAATAATAATAATAATTTTTATTTATATGGAGTACTGTGTCCAGTTTTGGGCACCGGTGCTCAGGAAGGATATAATGGAACTAGAGAGAGTACAAAGGAGGGCAACAAAATTAATAAAGGGGATGGGAGAACTACAATACTCAGATAGATTAGCGAAATTAGGATTATTTAGTCTAGAAAAAAGACGACTGAGGGGCGATCTAATAACCATGTATAAGTATATAAGGGGACAATACAAATATCTCGCTGAGGATCTGTTTATACCAAGGAAGGTGACGGGCACAAGGGGGCATTCTTTGCGTCTGGAGGAGAGAAGGTTTTTCCACCAACATAGAAGAGGATTCTTTACTGTTAGGGCAGTGAGAATCTGGAATTGCTTGCCTGAGGAGGTGGTGATGGCGAACTCAGTCGAGGGGTTCAAGAGAGGCCTGGATGTCTTCCTGGAGCAGAACAATATTGTATCATACAATTATTAGGTTCTGTAGAAGGACGTAGATCTGGGTATTTACTATGATGGAATATAGGCTGAACTGGATGGACAAATGTCTTTTTTCGGCCTTACTAACTATGTTACTATGTTATGTTACTATATAGCGCCAACATATTCCGCAGCGCTTTACAAATTATAGAGGGGACTTGTACATACAATAGACATTACAGCATAACAGAAATACAGTTCAAAACAGATACCAAGAGGAGTGAGGGCCCTGCTCGTAAGCTTACAAACTATGAGGAAAAGGGGAGACACGAGAGGTGGATGGTAACAATTGCTATAGTTATTCGGACCAGCCATAGTGTAAGGCTTGGGTGTTCATGTAAAGCTGCATGAACCAGTTAATTAATTTTTTTTTTTTTTTTAATATAGGCCACACAGGGATCGTTAGGTTAATGCATTGAGGCGGTAGGCCAGTCTGAACAAATGAGTTTTTAGGGCACGCTTAAAACTGTGGGGATTGGGGATTAATCGTATTATCCTAGGTAGTGCATTCCAAAGAATCGGCGCAGCACGTGTAAAGTCTTGGAGACGGGAGTGGGAGGTTCTGATTATTGAGGATGCTAACCTGAGGTCATTAGCGGAGCGGAGGGCACGGGTAGGGTGGTAGACTGAGACCAGGGAGGAGATGTAGGGTGGTGCTGAGCCATGGAGTGCTTTGTGGATGAGGGTAGTAGTTTTGTACTGGATTCTGGAGTGGATGGGTAGCCAGTGTAATGACTGGCACAGGGTAGAGGCATCGGTGTAACGGTTGGTGAGGAATATGATCCTGGCTGCAGCATTCAGGACAGATTGGAGCGGGGAGAGTTTGGTAAGAGGGAGGCCGATTAGTAGAGAGTTACAATAGTCCAGACGAGAATGAATAAGTGAAACAGTCAGAGTTTTTGCAGAGTCGAAAGTAAGAAAAGGGCGAATTCTAGAAATGTTTTTGAGATGCAGGTAAGAAGAGCGAGCCAGTGATCGGATGTGGGGGGTGAATGAAAGGTCAGAATCAAGGATGACCCCAAGGCAGCGGGCATGTTGCTTTGGAGTAATGGTGGACCCGCACACGGAGATGGCAATGTCAGGCAAAGGTAGGTTAGTAGAGGGAGAAAACACGAGGAGTTCAGTTTTTGACAGGTTTAGTTTCAGATAGAGGGAGGACATGATGCTAGAGACAGCGGTAAGACAATCACTGGTGTTTTCTAATAAGGCAGGCGTGATATCAGGAGAAGAAGTGTATAATTGGGTGTCATCAGCATAGAGATGGTACTGGAAACCAAATCTACTGATTGTTTGTCCAATAGGGGCAGTATACAAAGAAGAGGAGGGGGCCTAGGACTGATCCTTGAGGAACCCCAACAGTAAGGGGAAGGTGAGAGGAGGAGGAACCAGCGAAACATACAGTGAAGGATCGGTCAGAGAGATAGGAGGAGAACCAGGAGAGAACGGTGTCCTTGAGGCCGATGGAGCGGAGCATAGTGAGGAGGAGCTGATGATCCACAGTGTCGAATGCTGCAGAGAGATCCAAGAGAATTAGCATGGAGTAGTGACCATTAGATTTAGCTGTTAGTAGGTCATTAGAGACTTTAGTGAGGGCAGTTTCAGTAGAGTGTAAAGAGCGGAAGCCAGATTGAAGAGGGTCGAGAAGAGAGTTATCTGAGAGATAGCGGGTAAGACGGGAGTGGACCAGGCGTTCGAGGAGTTTAGAGATGAAGGGAAGATTAGAGACAGGTCTATAATTAGCGGCACAGTTTTGATCAAGGGATGGTTTTTTAAGTAATGGATGTATGATGGCATGCTTAAATGAGGAGGGAAAAATACCGGAAGTGAGGGAAAGGTTGAATATTTTTGTTAGGTGAGAGGTGACAGTACAGGGATAATGCACACAGTGATGTCACCGTACAGAGATAATGCACACAGTGATGTCATAGTACAGGGATAATGCACACAGTGATGTCACGGTACAGGGATAATGCACACAGTGATGTCACGGTACAGGGATAATGCACACAGTGATGTCACGGTACAGGGATAATGCACACAGTGATGTCACGGTACAGGGATAATGCACACAGTGATGTCACAGTCCAGGGATAATGCACACAGTGATGTCACAGTACAGGGATAATGCACACAGTGATGTCAAAGTACAGGGATAATGCACACAGTGATGTCACAGTACAGGGATAATGCTGACACTAACGTTTGAACTGATTATGGGGCAGGAAGTGTTGTCATGAGGACATTTACACAAACAATCTGCAGATTTGTGGTAACGGCCGACATTGTACGTGATTCCCGTGTTTCCCTTGTACTTGGCTAAATTTGCTAAATTCTCACATTTCAGGATAAGAGGGAGGTGAACGCCACATTGGTTCTGGGACTTACAGTGAGAGGAATCCAAATCTTCCAGGTCAGTATATACCCCAGATATCACCGCATGGGAAGATTACTTTCGATTAACCTCTGCACTAATCCGTACCTCCCACTCCCGACTACAAGACTTCTCCCGTGCTGCACCAATCCTCTGGAATGCTCTACCCCAAGATATTAGGACCATCCACAATTTGCATAGTTTTCGGTGCTCCCTCAAAACACATTTGTTCAGAGCGGCCTATCACATTCAGTTATCAAAGTTATGTTTGTGTGTGTGTGTAGCCCATTCACTATCTCCATCTATCCCCCACCCCCTGAAGATGGCTGGACCCTCATTGTAAATACATCATTGTAAATACACACCTGTACTTTGTATCTCCCCTCCTCATTGTAGATTGTGAGCTCTCACCAGCAGGGGCGGCTTATTGTGCTTTAATTATTGTATTGTTAATGTTGTTACTTATGACTGTTGTGTTTGATACTGTTAAACTGTAAAGCGCTGCGGAATATGTTGGCGCTATATAAATAAAGATTATTATTATTATTATTATTACAGCAGCACAGAGGATTTCAGGAGAGGCACAGACCCGTCCTCCATCAATACGATAGTGAGGAGGGGGCCGTATGTGCCAAGGATGGAGGATATAGAGGGGGGGGTCATACACAGGACATAAGGGGGTCTCCAGCAGCACAGAGGATTTCAGGAGAGGCACAGACCTGTCCCCCATCAATACGATAGTGAGGAGGGGGCCGTATGTGCCAAGGATGGAGGATATAGAGGAGGGGGGTCATACACCGGACATAAGGGGGTCTCCAGCAGCACAGAGGATTTCAGGAGACACAGACCTGTCCCCCATCAATACGATAGTGAGGAGGGGGCCGTATGTGCCAAGGATGGAGGATATAGAGGAGGGGGGTCATACACCGGACATAAGGGGGTCTCCAGCAGCACAGAGGATTTCAGGAGAGGCACAGACCCGTCCTCCATCAATACGATAGTGAGGAGGGGGCCGTATGTGCCAAGGATGGAGGATATAGAGGGGGGGTCATACACAGGACATAAGGGGGTCTCCAGCAGCACAGAGGATTTCAGGAGAGGCACAGACCCGTCCTCCATCAATACGATAGTGAGGAGGGGGCCGTATGTGCCAAGGATGGAGGATATAGAGGGGGGGGGTCATACACAGGACATAAGGGGGTCTCCAGCAGCACAGAGGATTTCAGGAGACACAGACCCGTCCTCCATCAATACGATAGTGAGGAGGGGGCCGTATGTGCCAAGGATGGAGGATATAGAGGGGAGGTCATACACAGGACATAAGGGGGTCTCCAGCAGCACAGAGGATTTCAGGAGAGGCACAGACCCATCCTCCATCAATACGATAGAGAGGAGGGGGCCGTATGTGCCAAGGATGGAGGATATAGAGGGGGGGTCATACACAGGACATAAGGGGGTCTCCAGCAGCACAGAGGATTTCAGGAGACACAGACCTGTCCTCCATCAATACGATAGTGAGGAGGGGGCCGTATGTGCCAAGGATGGAGGATATAGGGGAGGGGGTCATACACAGGACATAAGGGGGTCTCCAGCAGCACAGAGGATTTCAGGAGGCACAGACCCGTCCTCCATCAATACGATAGTGAGGAGGGGGCCGTATGTGCCAAGGATGGAGGATATAGAGGGGGGGGTCATACACAGCACATAAGGGGGTCTCCAGCAGCACAGAGGATTTCAGGGGAGGCACAGACCCGTCCTCCATCAATACGATAGTGAGGAGGGGGCCGTATGTGCCAAGGGTGGAGGATATAGAGGGGGGGGTCATACTCAGGACATAAGGGGGTCTCCAGCAGCACAGAGGATTTCAGGAGGCACAGACCCGTCCTCCATCAATACGATAGTGAGGAGGGGGCCGTATGTGCCAAGGATGGAGGATATAGAGGAGGGGGGTCATACACAGGACATAAGGGGGTCTCCAGCAGCACAGAGGATTTCAGGGGAGACACAGACCCGTCCTCCATCAATACGATAGTGAGGAGGGGGCCGTATGTGCCAAGGATGGAGGATATAGAGGAGGGGGGTCATACACCGGACATAAGGGGGTCTCCAGCAGCACAGAGGATTTCAGGAGAGGCACAGACCCGTCCTCCATCAATACGATAGTGAGGAGGGGGCCGTATGTGCCAAGGATGGAGGATATAGAGGAGGGGGTCATACACCGGACATAAGGGGGTCTCCAGCAGCACAGAGGATTTCAGGAGAGGCACAGACCTGTCCTCCATCAATACGATAGTGAGGAAGGGGGCCGTATGTGCCAAGGATGGAGGATATAGAGGAGGGGGGTCATACACCGGACATAAGGGGGTCTCCAGCAGCACAGAGGATTTCAGGAGACACAGACCTGTCCTCCATCAATTCGATAGTGAGGAGGGGGCCGTATGTGCCAAGGATGGAGGATATAGAGGAGGGGGTCATACACAGGACATAAGGGGGTCTCCAGCAGCACAGAGGATTTCAGGAGAGGCACAGACCCGTCCTCCATCAATACGATAGCGAGGAGGGGGCCGTATGTGCCAAGGATGGAGGATATAGAGGAGGGGGTCATACACAGGACATAAGGGGGTCTCCAGCAGCACAGAGGATTTCAGGAGAGGCACAGACCTGTCCTCCATCAATACGATAGTGAGGAGGGGGCCGTATGTGCCAAGGATGGAGGATATAGAGGAGGGGGGTCATACACAGGACATAAGGGGGTCTCCAGCAGCACAGAGGATTTCAGGAGACACAGACCCGTCCTCCATCAATACGATAGTGAGGAGGGGGCCGTATGTGCCAAGGATGGAGGATATAGAGGGGGGGGTCATACACAGGACATAAGGGGGTCTCCAGCAGCACAGAGGATTTCAGGAGAGACACAGACCCGTCCTCCATCAATACGATAGTGAGGAGGGGGCCGTATGTGCCAAGGATGGAGGATATAGAGGGGGGGGTCATACACAGGACATAAGGGGGTCTCCAGCAGCACAGAGGATTTCAGGAGAGACACAGACCCGTCCTCCATCAATACGATAGTGAGGAGGGGGCCGTATGTGCCAAGGATGGAGGATATAGAGGGGGGGGTCATACACAGGACATAAGGGGGTCTCCAGCAGCACAGAGGATTTCAGGAGAGGCACAGACCTGTCCCCCATCAATACGATAGTGAGGAGGGGGCCGTATGTGCCAAGGATGGAGGATATAGAGGAGGGGGTCATACACAGGACATAAGGGGGTCTCCAGCAGCACAGAGGATTTCAGGAGAGACACAGACCCGTCCTCCATCAATACGATAGTGAGGAGGGGGCCGTATGTGCCAAGGATGGAGGATATAGAGGAGGGGGGGTCATACACCGGACATAAGGGGGTCTCCAGCAGCACAGAGGATTTCAGGAGACACAGACCCGTCCTCCATCAATACGATAGTGAGGAGGGGGCCGTATGTGCCAAGGATGGAGGATATAGAGGGGGGGGTCATACACAGGACATAAGGGGGTCTCCAGCAGCACAGAGGATTTCAGGAGGCACAGACCTGTCCCCCATCAATACGATAGTGAGGAGGGGGCCGTATGTGCCAAGGATGAAGGATATAGAGGAGGGGGGTCATACACCGGACATAAGGGGGTCTCCAGCAGCACAGAGGATTTCAGGAGACACAGACCTGTCCTCCATCAATACGATAGTGAGGAGGGGGCCGTATGTGCCAAGGATGGAGGATATAGAGGAGGGGGTCATACACAGGACTTAAGGGGGTCTCCAGCAGCACAGAGGATTTCAGGAGACACAGACCTGTCCTCCATCAATACGATAGTGAGGAGGGGGCCGTATGTGCCAAGGATGAAGGATATAGAGGAGGGGGTCATACACAGGACATAAGGGGGTCTCCAGCAGCACAGAGGATTTCAGGAGACACAGACCTGTCCTCCATCAATACGATAGTGAGGAGGGGGCCGTATGTGCCAAGGATGGAGGATATAGAGGGGGGGTCATACACCGGACATAAGGGGGTCTCCAGCAGCACAGAGGATTTCAGGAGACACAGACCTGTCCTCCATCAATACGATAGTGGAGGAGGGGGCCGTATGTGCCAAGGATGGAGGATATAGAGGAGGGGGTCATACACCGGACATAAGGGGGTCTCCAGCAGCACAGAGGATTTCAGGAGACACAGACCTGTCCTCCATCAATACGATAGTGAGGAGGGGGCCGTATGTGCCAAGGATGGAGGATATAGAGGAGGGGGTCATACACAGGACTTAAGGGGGTCTCCAGCAGCACAGAGGATTTCAGGAGACACAGACCTGTCCTCCATCAATACGATAGTGAGGAGGGGGCCGTATGTGCCAAGGATGGAGGATATAGAGGAGGGGGGTCATACACAGGACATAAGGGGGTCTCCAGCAGCACAGAGGATTTCAGGAGAGGCACAGACCCGTCCTCCATCAATACGATAGTGAGGAGGGGGCCGTATGTGCCAAGGATGGAGGATATAGAGGGGGGGGTCATACACAGGACATAAGGGGGTCTCCAGCAGCACAGAGGATTTCAGGAGACACAGACCCGTCCCCCATCAATACGATAGTGAGGAGGGGGCCGTATGTGCCAAGGATGGAGGATATAGAGGGGGGGGGTCATACACAGGACATAAGGGGGTCTCCAGCAGCACAGAGGATTTCAGGAGACACAGACCCGTCCCCCATCAATACGATAGTGAGGAGGGGGCCGTATGTGCCAAGGATGGAGGATATAGAGGGGGGGGTCATACACAGGACATAAGGGGGTCTCCAGCAGCACAGAGGATTTCAGGAGACACAGACCTGTCCCCCATCAATACGATAGTGAGGAGGGGGCCGTATGTGCCAAGGATGGAGGATATAGAGGGGGGGGTCATACACAGGACATAAGGGGGTCTCCAGCAGCACAGAGGATTTCAGGAGAGGCACAGACCCGTCCTCCATCAATACGATAGTGAGGAGGGGGCCGTATGTGCCAAGGATGGAGGATATAGAGGGGAGGTCATACACAGGACATAAGGGGGTCTCCAGCAGCACAGAGGATTTCAGGAGACACAGACCTGTCCTCCATCAATACGATAGTGAGGAGGGGGCCGTATGTGCCAAGGATGGAGGATATAGAGGGGGGGGTCATACACAGGACATAAGGGGGTCTCCAGCAGCACAGAGGATTTCAGGAGACACAGACCCGTCCTCCATCAATACGATAGTGAGGAGGGGGCCGTATGTGCCAAGGATGGAGGATATAGAGGAGGGGGGTCATACACAGGACATAAGGGGGTCTCCAGCAGCACAGAGGATTTCAGGAGAGGCACAGACCCGTCCCCCATCAATACGATAGTGAGGAGGGGGCCGTATGTGCCAAGGATGGAGGATATAGAGGAGGGGGTCATACACAGGACATAAGGGGGTCTCCAGCAGCACAGAGGATTTCAGGAGAGGCACAGACCTGTCCTCCATCAATACGATAGTGGAGGAGGGGGCCGTATGTGCCAAGGATGGAGGATATAGAGGAGGGGGGTCATACACCGGACATAAGGGGGTCTCCAGCAGCACAGAGGATTTCAGGAGACACAGACCTGTCCCCCATCAATACGATAGTGAGGAGGGGGCCGTATGTGCCAAGGATGGAGGATATAGAGGGGGGGGTCATACACAGGACATAAGGGGGTCTCCAGCAGCACAGAGGATTTCAGGAGAGGCACAGACCCGTCCTCCATCAATACGATAGTGAGGAGGGGGCCGTATGTGCCAAGGATGGAGGATATAGAGGGGAGGTCATACACAGGACATAAGGGGGTCTCCAGCAGCACAGAGGATTTCAGGAGACACAGACCTGTCCTCCATCAATACGATAGTGAGGAGGGGGCCGTATGTGCCAAGGATGGAGGATATAGAGGGGGGGGTCATACTCAGGACATAAGGGGGTCTCCAGCAGCACAGAGGATTTCAGGAGACACAGACCCGTCCTCCATCAATACGATAGTGAGGAGGGGGCCGTATGTGCCAAGGATGGAGGATATAGAGGAGGGGGTCATACACAGGACATAAGGGGGTCTCCAGCAGCACAGAGGATTTCAGGAGAGGCAGACCCGTCCTCCATCAATACGATAGTGAGGAGGGGGCCGTATGTGCCAAGGATGGAGGATATAGAGGAGGGGGTCATACACAGGACATAAGGGGGTCTCCAGCAGCACAGAGGATTTCAGGAGAGGCACAGACCTGTCCTCCATCAATACGATAGTGAGGAGGGGGCCGTATGTGCCAAGGATGGAGGATATAGAGGAGGGGGTCATACACAGGACATAAGGGGGTCTCCAGCAGCACAGAGGATTTCAGGAGGCACAGACCCGTCCCCCATCAATACGATAGTGAGGAGGGGGCCGTATGTGCCAAGGATGGAGGATATAGAGGAGGGGGTCATACACAGGACATAAGGGGGTCTCCAGCAGCACAGAGGATTTCAGGAGAGGCACAGACCTGTCCTCCATCAATACGATAGTGGAGGAGGGGGCCGTATGTGCCAAGGATGGAGGATATAGAGGAGGGGGGTCATACACCGGACATAAGGGGGTCTCCAGCAGCACAGAGGATTTCAGGAGACACAGACCTGTCCCCCATCAATACGATGGTGAGGAGGGGGCCGTATGTGCCAAGGATGGAGGATATAGAGGGGAGGTCATACACAGGACATAAGGGGGTCTCCAGCAGCACAGAGGATTTCAGGAGAGGCACAGACCCGTCCTCCATCAATACGATAGTGAGGAGGGGGCCGTATGTGCCAAGGATGGAGGATATAGAGGAGGGGGTCATACACAGGACATAAGGGGGTCTCCAGCAGCACAGAGGATTTCAGGAGAGGTACAGACCCGTCCTCCATCAATACGATAGTGAGGAGGGGGCCGTATGTGCCAAGGATGGAGGATATAGAGGGGGGGGTCATACACAGGACATAAGGGGGTCTCCAGCAGCACAGAGGATTTCAGGAGAGGCACAGACCCGTCCTCCATCAATACGATAGTGAGGAGGGGGCCGTATGTGCCAAGGATGGAGGATATAGAGGGGGGGGTCATACACAGGACATAAGGGGGTCTCCAGCAGCACAGAGGATTTCAGGAGAGGTACAGACCCGTCCTCCATCAATACGATAGTGAGGAGGGGGCCGTATGTGCCAAGGATGGAGGATATAGAGGAGGGGGTCATACACAGGACATAAGGGGGTCTCCAGCAGCACAGAGGATTTCAGGAGAGGCACAGACCCGTCCTCCATCAATACGATAGTGAGGAGGGGGCCGTATGTGCCAAGGATGGAGGATATAGAGGAGGGGGTCATACACCGGACATAAGGGGGTCTCCAGCAGCACAGAGGATTTCAGGAGAGACAGACTTGTCCTCCATCAATACGATAGTGAGGAGGGGGCCGTATGTGCCAAGGATGGAGGATATAGAGGAGGGGGGTCATACACAGGACATAAGGGGGTCTCCAGCAGCACAGAGGATTTCAGGAGACACAGACCCGTCCTCCATCAATACGATAGTGAGGAGGGGGCCGTATGTGCCAAGGATGGAGGATATAGAGGAGGGGGGTCATACACAGGACATAAGGGGGTCTCCAGCAGCACAGAGGATTTCAGGAGAGGCAGACCCGTCCTCCATCAATACGATAGTGAGGAGGGGGCCGTATGTGCCAAGGATGGAGGATATAGAGAGGGGGGTCATACACAGGACATAAGGGGGTCTCCAGCAGCACAGAGGATTTCAGGAGAGGCACAGACCTGTCCTCCATCAATACGATAGTGAGGAGGGGGCCGTATGTGCCAAGGATGGAGGATATAGAGGGGGGGGTCATACACAGGACATAAGGGGGTCTCCAGCAGCACAGAGGATTTCAGGAGAGGCAGACCTGTCCTCCATCAATACGATAGTGAGGAGGGGGCCGTATGTGCCAAGGATGGAGGATATAGAGGGGGGGGTCATACACAGGACATAAGGGGGTCTCCAGCAGCACAGAGGATTTCAGGAGAGGCACAGACCTGTCCCCCATCAATTCGATGGTGAGGAGGGGGCCGTATGTGCCAAGGATGGAGGATATAGAGGAGGGGGGTCATACACAGGACATAAGGGGGTCTCCAGCAGCACAGAGGATTTCAGGAGAGGCACAGACCCGTCCTCCATCAATACGATAGTGAGGAGGGGGCCGTATGTGCCAAGGATGGAGGATATAGAGGGGGGGTCATACACAGGACATAAGGGGGTCTCCAGCAGCACAGAGGATTTCAGGAGAGGCACAGACCTGTCCTCCATCAATACGATAGTGAGGAGGGGGCCGTATGTGCCAAGGATGGAGGATATAGAGGAGGGGGGTCATACACAGGACATAAGGGGGTCTCCAGCAGCACAGAGGATTTCAGGAGACACAGACCCGTCCTCCATCAATACGATAGTGAGGAGGGGGCCGTATGTGCCAAGGATGGAGGATATAGAGGGGGGGTCATACACCGGACATAAGGGGGTCTCCAGCAGCACAGAGGATTTCAGGAGAGACACAGACCCGTCCTCCATCAATACGATAGTGAGGAGGGGGCCGTATGTGCCAAGGATGGAGGATATAGAGGAGGGGGTCATACACAGGACATAAGGGGGTCTCCAGCAGCACAGAGGATTTCAGGAGAGGCACAGACCCGTCCTCCATCAATACGATAGTGAGGAGGGGGCCGTATGTGCCAAGGATGGAGGATATAGAGAGGGGGGTCATACACAGGACATAAGGGGGTCTCCAGCAGCACAGAGGATTTCAGGAGAGGCACAGACCCGTCCTCCATCAATACGATAGTGAGGAGGGGGCCGTATGTGCCAAGGATGGAGGATATAGAGGAGGGGGGTCATACACAGGACATAAGGGGGTCTCCAGCAGCACAGAGGATTTCAGGAGACACAGACCTGTCCTCCATCAATACGATAGTGAGGAGGGGGCCGTATGTGCCAAGGATGGAGGATATAGAGGAGGGGGGTCATACACAGGACATAAGGGGGTCTCCAGCAGCACAGAGGATTTCAGGAGAGGCACAGACCTGTCCTCCATCAATACGATAGTGAGGAGGGGGCCGTATGTGCCAAGGATGGAGGATATAGAGGGGGGGGTCATACACAGGACATAAGGGGGTCTCCAGCAGCACAGAGGATTTCAGGAGACACAGACCCGTCCTCCATCAATACGATAGTGAGGAGGGGGCCGTATGTGCCAAGGATGGAGGATATAGAGGAGGGGGTCATACACAGGACATAAGGGGGTCTCCAGCAGCACAGAGGATTTCAGGAGACACAGACCCGTCCTCCATCAATACGATAGTGAGGAGGGGGCCGTATGTGCCAAGGATGGAGGATATAGAGGAGGGGGGTCATACACAGGACATAAGGGGGTCTCCAGCAGCACAGAGGATTTCAGGAGAGGCACAGACCTGTCCTCCATCAATACGATAGTGAGGAGGGGGCCGTATGTGCCAAGGATGGAGGATATAGAGGAGGGGGTCATACACAGGACATAAGGGGGTCTCCAGCAGCACAGAGGATTTCAGGAGAGGCACAGACCCGTCCTCCATCAATACGATAGTGAGGAGGGGGCCGTATGTGCCAAGGATGGAGGATATAGAGAGGGGGGTCATACACCGGACATAAGGGGGTCTCCAGCAGCACAGAGGATTTCAGGAGACACAGACCCGTCCTCCATCAATACGATAGTGAGGAGGGGGCCGTATGTGCCAAGGATGGAGGATATAGAGGGGGGGGGGTCATACACAGGACATAAGGGGGTCTCCAGCAGCACAGAGGATTTCAGGAGACACAGACCTGTCCTCCATCAATACGATAGTGAGGAGGGGGCCGTATGTGCCAAGGATGGAGGATATAGAGGGGGGGTCATACACAGGACATAAGGGGGTCTCCAGCAGCACAGAGGATTTCAGGAGACACAGACCCGTCCTCCATCAATACGATAGTGAGGAGGGGGCCGTATGTGCCAAGGATGGAGGATATAGAGGGGGGGGTCATACACAGGACATAAGGGGGTCTCCAGCAGCACAGAGGATTTCAGGAGACACAGACCTGTCCTCCATCAATACGATAGTGAGGAGGGGGCCGTATGTGCCAAGGATGGAGGATATAGAGGGGGGGGGGTCATACACAGGACATAAGGGGGTCTCCAGCAGCACAGAGGATTTCAGGAGACACAGACCTGTCCTCCATCAATACGATAGTGAGGAGGGGGCCGTATGTGCCAAGGATGGAGGATATAGAGGGGGGGTCATACACAGGACATAAGGGGGTCTCCAGCAGCACAGAGGATTTCAGGAGACACAGACCCGTCCTCCATCAATACGATAGTGAGGAGGGGGCCGTATGTGCCAAGGATGGAGGATATAGAGGGGGGGGTCATACACAGGACATAAGGGGGTCTCCAGCAGCACAGAGGATTTCAGGAGACACAGACCCGTCCTCCATCAATACGATAGTGAGGAGGGGGCCGTATGTGCCAAGGATGGAGGATATAGAGGAGGGGGTCATACACAGGACATAAGGGGGTCTCCAGCAGCACAGAGGATTTCAGGAGACACAGACCCGTCCTCCATCAATACGATAGTGAGGAGGGGGCCGTATGTGCCAAGGATGGAGGATATAGAGGAGGGGGTCATACACAGGACATAAGGGGGTCTCCAGCAGCACAGAGGATTTCAGGAGACACAGACCTGTCCTCCATCAATACGATAGTGAGGAGGGGGCCGTATGTGCCAAGGATGGAGGATATAGAGGGGGGGGTCATACACAGGACATAAGGGGGTCTCCAGCAGCACAGAGGATTTCAGGAGACACAGACCCGTCCTCCATCAATACGATAGTGAGGAGGGGGCCGTATGTGCCAAGGATGGAGGATATAGAGGGGGGGGGGTCATACACAGGACATAAGGGGGTCTCCAGCAGCACAGAGGATTTCAGGAGACACAGACCTGTCCTCCATCAATACGATAGTGAGGAGGGGGCCGTATGTGCCAAGGATGGAGGATATAGAGGGGGGGTCATACACAGGACATAAGGGGGTCTCCAGCAGCACAGAGGATTTCAGGGGAGACACAGACCTGTCCTCCATCAATACGATAGTGAGGAGGGGGCCGTATGTGCCAAGGATGGAGGATATAGAGGGGGGGGTCATACACAGGACATAAGGGGGTCTCCAGCAGCACAGAGGATTTCAGGAGGCACAGACCCGTCCTCCATCAATACGATAGTGAGGAGGGGGCCGTATGTGCCAAGGATGGAGGATATAGAGGGGGGGTCATACACAGGACATAAGGGGGTCTCCAGCAGCACAGAGGATTTCAGGAGAGGCACAGACCTGTCCTCCATCAATACGATAGTGAGGAGGGGGCCGTATGTGCCAAGGATGGAGGATATAGAGGGGAGGTCATACACCGGACATAAGGGGGTCTCCAGCAGCACAGAGGATTTCAGGAGACACAGACCCGTCCTCCATCAATACGATAGTGAGGAGGGGGCCGTATGTGCCAAGGATGGAGGATATAGAGGGGGGTCATACACAGGACATAAGGGGGTCTCCAGCAGCACAGAGGATTTCAGGAGGCACAGACCCGTCCTCCATCAATACGATAGTGAGGAGGGGGCCGTATGTGCCAAGGATGGAGGATATAGAGGAGGGGGTCATACACCGGACATAAGGGGGTCTCCAGCAGCACAGAGGATTTCAGGAGAGACACAGACCTGTCCTCCATCAATACGATGGTGAGGAGGGGGCCGTATGTGCCAAGGATGGAGGATATAGAGGAGGGGGTCATACACAGGACATAAGGGGGTCTCCAGCAGCACAGAGGATTTCAGGAGAGGCACAGACCTGTCCTCCATCAATACGATAGTGAGGAGGGGGCCGTATGTGCCAAGGATGGAGGATATAGAGGAGGGGGTCATACACAGGACATAAGGGGGTCTCCAGCAGCACAGAGGATTTCAGGAGAGGCACAGACCCGTCCTCCATTAATACGATAGTGAGGAGGGGGCCGTATGTGCCAAGGATGGAGGATATAGAGGGGGGGGGGTCATACACAGGACATAAGGGGGTCTCCAGCAGCACAGAGGATTTCAGGAGAGGCACAGACCTGTCCCCCATCAATACGATAGTGAGGAGGGGGCCGTATGTGCCAAGGATGGAGGATATAGAGGGGGGGGTCATACACCGGACATAAGGGGGTCTCCAGCAGCACAGAGGATTTCAGGAGGCACAGACCCGTCCTCCATCAATACGATAGTGAGGAGGGGGCCGTATGTGCCAAGGATGGAGGATATAGAGGAGGGGGTCATACACCGGACATAAGGGGGTCTCCAGCAGCACAGAGGATTTCAGGAGAGACACAGACCTGTCCTCCATCAATACGATGGTGAGGAGGGGGCCGTATGTGCCAAGGATGGAGGATATAGAGGAGGGGGTCATACACAGGACATAAGGGGGTCTCCAGCAGCACAGAGGATTTCAGGAGAGGCACAGACCTGTCCTCCATCAATACGATAGTGAGGAGGGGGCCGTATGTGCCAAGGATGGAGGATATAGAGGAGGGGGTCATACACAGGACATAAGGGGGTCTCCAGCAGCACAGAGGATTTCAGGAGAGGCACAGACCCGTCCTCCATTAATACGATAGTGAGGAGGGGGCCGTATGTGCCAAGGATGGAGGATATAGAGGGGGGGTCATACACAGGACATAAGGGGGTCTCCAGCAGCACAGAGGATTTCAGGAGAGGCACAGACCTGTCCTCCATCAATACGATAGTGAGGAGGGGGCCGTATGTGCCAAGGATGGAGGATATAGAGGGGGGGGGGGGTCATACACCGGACATAAGGGGGTCTCCAGCAGCACAGAGGATTTCAGGAGACACAGACCTGTCCTCCATCAATACGATAGTGAGGAGGGGGCCGTATGTGCCAAGGATGGAGGATATAGAGGGGGGTCATACACAGGACATAAGGGGGTCTCCAGCAGCACAGAGGATTTCAGGGGAGACACAGACCTGTCCTCCATCAATACGATAGTGAGGAGGGGGCCGTATGTGCCAAGGATGGAGGATATAGAGGAGGGGGGTCATACACCGGACATAAGGGGGTCTCCAGCAGCACAGAGGATTTCAGGAGACACAGACCTGTCCTCCATCAATACGATAGTGAGGAGGGGGCCGTATGTGCCAAGGATGGAGGATATAGGGGAGGGGGGGTCATACACAGGACATAAGGGGGTCTCCAGCAGCACAGAGGATTTCAGGAGGCACAGACCCGTCCTCCATCAATACGATAGTGAGGAGGGGGCCGTATGTGCCAAGGATGGAGGATATAGAGGAGGGGGGTCATACACAGGACATAAGGGGGTCTCCAGCAGCACAGAGGATTTCAGGAGGCACAGACCTGTCCCCCATCAATTCGATAGTGAGGAGGGGGCCGTATGTGCCAAGGATGGAGGATATAGAGGGGGGGGTCATACACAGGACATAAGGGGGTCTCCAGCAGCACAGAGGATTTCAGGAGAGGCACAGACCCGTCCTCCATCAATACGATAGTGAGGAGGGGGCCGTATGTGCCAAGGATGGAGGATATAGAGGGGGGGGTCATACACAGGACATAAGGGGGTCTCCAGCAGCACAGAGGATTTCAGGAGAGGCACAGACCTGTCCCCCATCAATTCGATGGTGAGGAGGGGGCCGTATGTGCCAAGGATGGAGGATATAGAGGGGGGGGTCATACACAGGACATAAGGGGGTCTCCAGCAGCACAGAGGATTTCAGGAGAGGCACAGACCTGTCCTCCATCAATTCGATAGTGAGGAGGGGGCCGTATGTGCCAAGGATGGAGGATATAGAGGGGGGGGTCATACACAGGACATAAGGGGGTCTCCAGCAGCACAGAGGATTTCAGGAGACACAGACCTGTCCTCCATCAATACGATAGTGAGGAGGGGGCCGTATGTGCCAAGGATGGAGGATATAGAGGGGGGGGGGGTCATACACAGGACATAAGGGGGTCTCCAGCAGCACAGAGGATTTCAGGAGACACAGACCCGTCCTCCATCAATACGATAGTGAGGAGGGGGCCGTATGTGCCAAGGATGGAGGATATAGAGGGGGGGGGTCATACACAGGACATAAGGGGGTCTCCAGCAGCACAGAGGATTTCAGGAGACACAGACCTGTCCTCCATCAATACGATAGTGAGGAGGGGGCCGTATGTGCCAAGGATGGAGGATATAGAGGAGGGGGTCATACACAGGACATAAGGGGGTCTCCAGCAGCACAGAGGATTTCAGGAGAGGCACAGACCCGTCCTCCATCAATACGATAGTGAGGAGGGGGCCGTATGTGCCAAGGATGGAGGATATAGAGGGGGGGGTCATACACAGGACATAAGGGGGTCTCCAGCAGCACAGAGGATTTCAGGAGACACAGACCCGTCCTCCATCAATACGATAGTGAGGAGGGGGCCGTATGTGCCAAGGATGGAGGATATAGAGGAGGGGGTCATACACAGGACATAAGGGGGTCTCCAGCAGCACAGAGGATTTCAGGAGACACAGACCCGTCCTCCATCAATACGATAGTGAGGAGGGGGCCGTATGTGCCAAGGATGGAGGATATAGAGGAGGGGGTCATACACAGGACATAAGGGGGTCTCCAGCAGCACAGAGGATTTCAGGAGACACAGACCTGTCCTCCATCAATACGATAGTGAGGAGGGGGCCGTATGTGCCAAGGATGGAGGATATAGAGGGGGGGGGTCATACACAGGACATAAGGGGGTCTCCAGCAGCACAGAGGATTTCAGGAGAGGCACAGACCTGTCCTCCATCAATACGATAGTGAGGAGGGGGCCGTATGTGCCAAGGATGGAGGATATAGAGGAGGGGGTCATACACAGGACATAAGGGGGTCTCCAGCAGCACAGAGGATTTCAGGAGACACAGACCTGTCCTCCATCAATACGATAGTGAGGAGGGGGCCGTATGTGCCAAGGATGGAGGATATAGAGGGGGGGGGTCATACACAGGACATAAGGGGGTCTCCAGCAGCACAGAGGATTTCAGGAGAGGCACAGACCCGTCCTCCATCAATACGATAGTGAGGAGGGGGCCGTATGTGCCAAGGATGGAGGATATAGAGGGGGGGGTCATACACAGGACATAAGGGGGTCTCCAGCAGCACAGAGGATTTCAGGAGACACAGACCCGTCCTCCATCAATACGATAGTGAGGAGGGGGCCGTATGTGCCAAGGATGGAGGATATAGAGGAGGGGGTCATACACAGGACATAAGGGGGTCTCCAGCAGCACAGAGGATTTCAGGAGAGACACAGACCCGTCCTCCATCAATACGATAGTGAGGAGGGGGCCGTATGTGCCAAGGATGGAGGATATAGAGGAGGGGGTCATACACCGGACATAAGGGGGTCTCCAGCAGCACAGAGGATTTCAGGAGACACAGACCCGTCCTCCATCAATACGATAGTGAGGAGGGGGCCGTATGTGCCAAGGATGGAGGATATAGAGGAGGGGGTCATACACCGGACATAAGGGGGTCTCCAGCAGCACAGAGGATTTCAGGAGACACAGACCCGTCCTCCATCAATACGATAGTGAGGAGGGGGCCGTATGTGCCAAGGATGGAGGATATAGAGGGGGGGGTCATACACAGGACATAAGGGGGTCTCCAGCAGCACAGAGGATTTCAGGAGACACAGACCCGTCCTCCATCAATACGATAGTGAGGAGGGGGCCGTATGTGCCAAGGATGGAGGATATAGAGGGGGGGGGGTCATACACAGGACATAAGGGGGTCTCCAGCAGCACAGAGGATTTCAGGAGACACAGACCCGTCCTCCATCAATACGATAGTGAGGAGGGGGCCGTATGTGCCAAGGATGGAGGATATAGAGGAGGGGGGTCATACACAGGACATAAGGGGGTCTCCAGCAGCACAGAGGATTTCAGGAGAGGCACAGACCCGTCCTCCATCAATTCGATGGTGAGGAGGGGGCCGTATGTGCCAAGGATGGAGGATATAGAGGAGGGGGGGGGTCATACACCGGACATAAGGGGGTCTCCAGCAGCACAGAGGATTTCAGGAGAGGCACAGACCCGTCCTCCATTAATACGATAGTGAGGAGGGGGCCGTATGTGCCAAGGATGGAGGATATAGAGGGGGGGTCATACACAGGACATAAGGGGGTCTCCAGCAGCACAGAGGATTTCAGGAGAGGCACAGACCTGTCCTCCATCAATACGATAGTGAGGAGGGGGCCGTATGTGCCAAGGATGGAGGATATAGAGGGGGGTCATACACAGGACATAAGGGGGTCTCCAGCAGCACAGAGGATTTCAGGGGAGACACAGACCTGTCCTCCATCAATACGATAGTGAGGAGGGGGCCGTATGTGCCAAGGATGGAGGATATAGAGGAGGGGGGTCATACACCGGACATAAGGGGGTCTCCAGCAGCACAGAGGATTTCAGGAGAGGCACAGACCTGTCCCCCATCAATACGATAGTGAGGAGGGGGCCGTATGTGCCAAGGATGGAGGATATAGAGGAGGGGGGTCATACACAGGACATAAGGGGGTCTCCAGCAGCACAGAGGATTTCAGGAGAGACACAGACCTGTCCTCCATCAATACGATAGTGAGGAGGGGGCCGTATGTGCCAAGGATGGAGGATATAGAGGGGGGTCATACACAGGACATAAGGGGGTCTCCAGCAGCACAGAGGATTTCAGGAGACACAGACCTGTCCTCCATCAATACGATAGTGAGGAGGGGGCCGTATGTGCCAAGGATGGAGGATATAGAGGAGGGGGGTCATACACAGGACATAAGGGGGTCTCCAGCAGCACAGAGGATTTCAGGAGAGACACAGACCTGTCCTCCATCAATACGATAGTGAGGAGGGGGCCGTATGTGCCAAGGATGGAGGATATAGAGGGGGGTCATACACAGGACATAAGGGGGTCTCCAGCAGCACAGAGGATTTCAGGAGAGGCACAGACCCGTCCTCCATCAATACGATAGTGAGGAGGGGGCCGTATGTGCCAAGGATGGAGGATATAGAGGAGGGGGTCATACACAGGACATAAGGGGGTCTCCAGCAGCACAGAGGATTTCAGGAGACACAGACCCGTCCTCCATCAATACGATAGTGAGGAGGGGGCCGTATGTGCCAAGGATGGAGGATATAGAGGAGGGGGGTCATACACAGGACATAAGGGGGTCTCCAGCAGCACAGAGGATTTCAGGAGAGGCACAGACCCGTCCTCCATCAATTCGATGGTGAGGAGGGGGCCGTATGTGCCAAGGATGGAGGATATAGAGGAGGGGGGGGGTCATACACCGGACATAAGGGGGTCTCCAGCAGCACAGAGGATTTCAGGAGACACAGACCTGTCCCCCATCAATACGATAGTGAGGAGGGGGCCGTATGTGCCAAGGATGGAGGATATAGAGGAGGGGGGTCATACACAGGACATAAGGGGGTCTCCAGCAGCACAGAGGATTTCAGGAGACACAGACCTGTCCCCCATCAATACGATAGTGAGGAGGGGGCCGTATGTGCCAAGGATGGAGGATATAGAGGGGGGGGGGGTCATACACAGGACATAAGGGGGTCTCCAGCAGCACAGAGGATTTCAGGGGAGGCGTGTGGTGAATTTCTGGGAGAGTTGTGCAGTTGTGTGACTGGGATGTATGAAGACACACAGTGATGGTATATAGTGTATGGTGTCTGCAGCGCAGAGTATTTCAGGATATATGACTGCTGTGTAGATTCCTATTAATGTGGCGTTTCTCTCGTTTTCTAGCGTTGGGGCGATGAGAAGCAGCTTCTCTACGATTTCCCCTGGACTAATGTAGGAAAGCTCGTGTTTGTGGTGAGTAATCCGCACCCTCACCGGTGACGTACAGTGGGGACCACAGTAGCATATTGGGGGGGAGTGAGAACAATGGTTTCCGTGGTTACGGTGATACATTGTAACTATGTGACGTGTCTGATACTTCTCAGGGACAGAAGTTTGAGATTGTGCCGGACGGTCTTCCCTCGGCCAGGACGTTCCTGTACTACACGGGCTGCCCGGCGCGCTCCCGGCACCTGCTGCAGCTGCTCAGCAATAGTCACCGGCTGTACATCAACCTGCAGGCGGTGCGGAGCCAAGTGCAGAGCCTGGAGGAGAGCGAGGGTGAGCCCCACACATATGCAGACCCCAGAACACAAGCACTACACCCCTTCTAACACATATTGTAACGGGGTCTACCAAGCTGGGGTACTGCTCTAGTACCACCCCGTGTTTTGGAGGTCCACTCTGCTTTGGCTAGAGTCTGAATGAAGGACGCTGGCTGGAATTGCTTGGCTACATGGGCGCATATAAAAGATCACTGCTTCTCCACGTATTTCCAGTCTGACAACACTTTACTCACAGGACACAGAATATATCACACAGATACAAAGGGCAGGCCAATAGAAAAACTGCAGGCCAGACATACATTACAATAGCCGCAGGTGGCCGGAGCCTACCGATATTTACTGTGGGAATTACAAAGGTGGGGGAGGACAGAAGGGGGATATCGTGTCCCCTCTGCCCAGGGGCGCAGCCTGTGGGCTGATGCATCTCACATGGAACCTATTATACATACATATAACTGCACAACATATTCTGGGTGCTGAGTGGTTCTGTAACACGTTACACAGCTCCCTTTTCAGCGACGCGATCGGCAAACACAGTCTGATCCTTTAATGCAGGTAACGAGTTGATAAGGAGTCTAACTGGTCTGTAGGAGCCGGAACTCTTAATGGTTGGTAGGGGATCAAATACTTATTTCTCACTGCAAAATGCAAACACATTTATATAATTTATACAATGTGATTCTCTGGATTTTATTTTTCATATTCTATCTCTCAATGTTAAAATTAACCTACCCTTAAAATTATAGACTGTTCAACTTACAAAATCAGCAAGGGATCAAATACTAATTTCCTTCACTGTTTATCGTCCATCTTGGTATATATCCCCGTTCTGCCACTGTTTATTAATGTATGGAAGAAACCAAACCATTATACTCAGCAGGGGCGTTAATGGAAAACATGGGGCTGCATAGAAGAAGTATAATGCACAGCCCATAATCATTCATAAGTATAATACACAGCCCATAGTCATCCATAAAGTATAATGCACAGCCCATAGTCATCCATAAAGTATAATGTACAGCCCATAATCATTCATAAGTATAATACACAGCCCATAGTCATCCATAAAGTATAATGAACAGCCCATAGTCATCCATAAAGTATAACACACAACCCATAGTCATCCATAAAGTATAATGCACAGCTCATAGTCATCCATAAAGTATAATGCACAGCTCATAGTCATCCATAAAGTATAATGCACAGCCCATAGTCATCCATAAAGTGTAATGCACAGCCCATAGTCATCCATAAAGAATAATGCACAGCCCATAGTCATCCATAAAGTATAATGCACAGCCCATAGTCATCCATAAAGTATAACACACAACCCATAGTCATCCATAAAGTATAATGCACAGCTCATAGTCATCCATAAAGTATAATGCACAGCTCATAGTCATCCATAAAGTGTAATGCACAGCTCATAGTCATCCATAAAGTATAATGCACAGCTCATAGTCATCCATAAAGTGTAACACACAACCCATAGTCATCCATAAAGTATAATGCACAGCTCATAGTCATCCATAAAGTGTAATGCACAGCTCATAGTCATCCATAAAGTATAATGCACAGCTCATAGTCATCCATAAAGTATAATGCACAGCTCATAGTCATCCATAAAGTGTAATGCACAGCCCATAGTCATCCATAAAGAATAATGCACAGCCCATAGTCATCCATAAAGTATAATGCACAGCCCATAGTCATCCATAAACAAACCTGGGAAATACACATTCGCCAGAAGACTCGCTACACTCATCAGGAGGGTGTTAAACTAGAAGAGGGGACGGGAAGAAAAACATTAGACTTGAACAAAGAAGACCCAGGAAAACATACTCAGAAGGGAGGTAAGAACATTTCTAAAACAATCCACAGTGAGGAGATTGGAACAAAACAAAATCCTCTAAACTGCATGCTCGCAAACGGCAGAAGCCTGACAAACAAGATGGAAGAACTAGAAGCAGAAATATCTACAGGTAACTTTGACATAGTGGGAATAACCGAGACATAGTTAGATGAAAGCTATGACTGGGCAGTTAACTTACAGGGTTACAGTCTGTTTAGAAAGGATCGTAAAAATCGGAGAGGAGGAGGGGTTTGTCTCTATGTAAAGTCTTGTCTAAAGTCCACTTTAAGGGAGGATATTAGCGAAGGGAATGAGGATGTCGAGTCCATATGGGTCGAAATTCATGGAGGGAAAAATGGTAACAAAATTCTCATTGGGGTCTGTTACAAACCCCCAAATATAACAGAAAGCATGGAAAGTCTACTTCTAAAGCAGATAGATGAAGCTGCAACCCATAATGAGGTCCTGGTTATGGGGGACTTTAACTACCCGGATATTAACTGGGAAACAGAAACCTGTGAAACCCATAAAGGCAACAGGTTTCTGCTAATAACCAAGAAAAATTATCTTTCACAATTGGTGCAGAATCTAACCAGAGAAGCAGCACTTTTAGACCTAATACTATCTAATAGACCTGACAGAATAACAAATCTGCAGGTGGTCGGGCATTTAGGAAATAGCGACCACAATATTGTACAGTTTCACCTGTCTTTCACTAGGGGGACTTGTCAGGGAGTCACAAAAACACTGAACTTTAGGAAGGCAAAGTTTGACCGGCTTAGAGATGCCCTTAATCTGGTAGACTGGGACAATATCCTCAGAACTAATAATACAGATAATAAATGGGAAATGTTTAAGAACATCCTAAATAGGCAGTGTAAGCGGTTTATACCTTGTGGGAATAAAAGGACTAGAAATAGGAAAAACCCAATGTGGCTAAACAAAGAAGTAAGACAGGCAATTAACAGTAAAAAGAAAGCATTTGCACTACTAAAGCAGGATGGCACCATTGAAGCTCTAAAAAACTATAGGGAGAAAAATACTTTATCTAAAAAACTAATTAAAGCTGCCAAAAAGGAAACAGAGAAGCACATTGCTAAGGAGAGTAAAACTAATCCCAAACTGTTCTTCAACTATATCAATAGTAAAAGAATAAAAACTGAAAATGTAGGCCCCTTAAAAAATAGTGAGGAAAGAATGGTTGTAGATGACGAGGAAAAAGCTAACATATTAAACACCTTCTTCTCCACGGTATTCACAGTGGAAAATGAAATGCTAGGTGAAATCCCAAGAAACAATGAAAACCCTATATTAAGGGTCACCAATCTAACCCAAGAAGAGGTGCGAAACCGGCTAAATAAGATTAAAATAGATAAATCTCCGGGTCCGGATGGCATACACCCACGAGTACTAAGAGAACTAAGTAATGTAATAGATAAACCATTATTTCTTATTTTTAGGGACTCTATAGCGACAGGGTCTGTTCCGCAGGACTGGCGCATAGCAAATGTGGTGCCAATATTCAAAAAGAGCTCTAAAAGTGAACCTGGAAATTATAGGCCAGTAAGTCTAACCTCTATTGTTGGTAAAATATTTGAAGGGTTTCTGAGGGATGTTATTCTGGATTATCTCAATGAGAATAACTGTTTAACTCCATATCAGCATGGGTTTATGAGAAATCGCTCCTGTCAAACCAATCTAATCAGTTTTTATGAAGAGGTAAGCTATAGACTGGACCACGGTGAGTCATTGGACGTGGTATATCTCGATTTTTCCAAAGCGTTTGATACCGTGCCGCACAAGAGGTTGGCACACAAAATGAGAATGCTTGGTCTGGGGGAAAATGTGTGTAAATGGGTTAGTAACTGGCTTAGTGATAGAAAGCAGAGGGTGGTTATAAATGGTATAGTCTCTAACTGGGTCGCTGTGACCAGTGCGGTACCGCAGGGGTCGGTATTGGGACCTGTTCTCTTCAACATATTCATTAATGATCTGGTAGAAGGTTTACACAGTAAAATATCGATATTTGCAGATGATACAAAACTATGTAAAGCAGTTAATACAAGAGAAGATAGTATTCTGCTACAGATGGATCTGGATAAGTTGGAAACTTGGGCTGAAAGGTGGCAGATGAGGTTTAACAATGATAAATGTAAGGTTATACACATGGGAAGAGGGAATCAATATCACCATTACACACTGAATGGGAAACCACTGGGTAAATCTGACAGGGAGAAGGACTTGGGGATCCTAGTTAATGATAAACTTACCTGGAGCAGCCAGTGCCAGGCAGCAGCTGCCAAGGCAAACAGGATCATGGAGTGCATTAAAAGAGGTCTGGATACACATGATGAGAGCATGGGTATCCAGTTATGGGGGACTTTAACTACCCGGATATTAACTGGGAAACAGAAACCTGTGAAACCCATAAAGGCAACAGGTTTCTGCTAATAACCAAGAAAAATTATCTTTCACAATTGGTGCAGAATCCAACCAGAGGAGCAGCACTTTTAGACCTAATACTATCTAATAGACCTGACAGAATAACAAATCTGCAGGTGGTTGGGCATTTAGGAAATAGCGACCACAATATTGTGCAGTTTCACCTGTCTTTCACTAGGGGGACTTGTCAGGGAGTCACAAAAACATTGAACTTTAGGAAGGCAAAGTTTGAACAGCTTAGAGATGCCCTTAATCTGGTAGACTGGGACAATATCCTCAGAAATGAGAATACAGATAATAAATGGGAAATGTTTAAGAACATCCTAAATAGGCAGTGTAAGCGGTTTATACCTTGTGGGAATAAAAGGACTAGAAATAGGAAAAACCCAATGTGGCTAAACAAAGAAGTAAGACAGGCAATTAACAGTAAAAAGAAAGCATTTGCACTACTAAAGCAGGATGGCACCATTGAAGCTCTAAAAAACTATAGGGAGAAAAATACTTTATCTAAAAAACTAATTAAAGCTGCCAAAAAGGAAACAGAGAAGCACATTGCTAAGGAGAGTAAAACTAATCCCAAACTGTTCTTCAACTATATCAATAGTAAAAGAATAAAAACTGAAAAAGGGCTCTAAAAGTGAACCTGGAAATTATAGGCCAGTAAGTCTAACCTCTATTGTTGGTAAAATATTTGAAGGGTTTCTGAGGGATGTTATTCTGGATTATCTCAATGAGAATAACTGTTTAACTCCATATCAGCATGGGTTTATGAGAAATCGCTCCTGTCAAACCAATCTAATCAGTTTTTATGAAGAGGTAAGCTATAGGCTGGACCACGGTGAGTCATTGGACGTGGTATATCTCGATTTTTCCAAAGCGTTTGATACCGTGCCGCACAAGAGGTTGGCACACAAAATGAGAATGCTTGGTCTGGGGGAAAATGTGTGTAAATGGGTTAGTAACTGGCTTAGTGATAGAAAGCAGAGGGTGGTTATAAATGGTATAGTCTCTAACTGGGTCGCTGTGACCAGTGGGGTACCGCAGAGACTATACCATTAAAAGAGGTCTGGATACACATGATGAGAGCATTATACTGCCTCTGTACAAATCCCTAGTTAGACCGCACATGGAGTACTGTGTCCAGTTTTGGGCACCGGTGCTCAGGAAGGATATAATGGAACTAGAGAGAGTACAAAGGAGGGCAACAAAATTAATAAAGGGGATGGGAGAACTACAATACCCAGATAGATTAGCGAAATTAGGATTATTTAGTCTAGAAAAAAGACGACTGAGGGGCGATCTAATAACCATGTATAAGTATATAAGGGGACAATACAAATATCTCGCTGAGGATCTGTTTATACCAAGGAAGGTGACGGGCACAAGGGGGCATTCTTTGCGTCTGGAGGAGAGAAGGTTTTTTCCACCAACATAGAAGAGGATTCTTTACTGTTAGGGCAGTGAGAATCTGGAATTGCTTGCCTGAGGAGGTGGTGATGGCGAACTCAGTCGAGGGGTTCAAGAGAGGCCTGGATGTCTTCCTGGAGCAGAACAATATTGTATCATACAATTATTAGGTTCTGTAGAAGGACGTAGATCTGGGGATTTATTATGATGGAATATAGGCTGAACTGGATGGACAAATGTCTTTTTTCGGCCTTACTAACTATGCTACTATGTAATGCACAGCCCATAGTCATCCATAAAGAATAATGCACAGCCCATAGTCATCCATAAAGTATGATGCACAGCCCATAGTCATCCATAAAGTGTAATGCACAGCCCATAGTCCTCCATAAAGTGTAATGCACAGCCCATAGTCATCCATAAAGTGTAATGCACAGCCCATAGTCATCCATAAAGTGTAATGCACAGCCCATAGTCATCCATAAAGTATGATGCACAGCCCATAGTCATCCATAAAGTGTAATGCACAGCCCATAGTCATCCATGTAGTATTATGGCCAGTGATTGTTTTGTTAAATACTCCCCTTCCCTTCAGCGTGTATCCTCTTGTGAAGCTGCTTCCGACCTTGGCATGTGATGGAGCGTGTGACTTCACTGCCATACGCCCTGTCACGTGCACGCCGCCATCAGCTGCTGGCCTCTGATTGGCCGGCTGTGTATTGTGGGTCGTGGAGCTAATGTCTCTGTGTATCGTTGTATGCACATCCACTTGAAGTTTCCCGGTCACAGCGACCACGGTCGTTACACTGCTGGGGGCCAAAAAGTTATTCTGGCCCATTTGTGGGGTTTTGCATGAAATTATGCCCAATTTGCCTTTTTTTCATTATTTTTTGTTCTATACTAATACACACAAAGGAAATAAACCTGTGTATAACAACACAAGAAGTTTCTGGGAGAAATGCTTCTTTTTCTGAAACTATTTCAAGGATGCCAATTCTTTCAGCCATTACTGTAGATCCCAGAAGAGACCACCTAAACGCATGCAGTCTTCAGACCAGACCCCTATACAAATACAGGCCAGAGAGCAGACCCTCTAAGCAAATAGTTATGACCCCCTAAACACTTATAGACCCAAGACCAGACCCCTTAAGCCCGTCCAGATGTGTACATAAATGATTCTTTCAGATCCATTAAATAGGGAATCAATTAACAGGAATATAGGCTGAACTGGATGGACAAATGTCTTTTTGTCAGCCTTACTATGTTACTACACGATCTGAGCCTCCAAAATGCAGAACCCAAAGCCAAACTTTGTAAAACAAAAAATAGACCGCTTAAAAAAGTTACCCCAGAAGAGAGCCCTCGCATGTTTATAGACCCCCAATGACCTTAGACTGGACCCTAATCTGCTCCTGTTCTGATCTGCAGAGCCTGGGCGCAGAGGGGCGCAGGGACGGGGAAGAGGTGGTGTGCACCGCTATTTCACAACTTGTAGGGGGAAGATCCCCGTCTTTTTTTCCAGAAGTCTCCTTGTCATTGTTGAAGAGTTGACGAGTACAGTCCCACCAGACATAAGACCTGGTAAACTTGTTAGCTTAGTGCCTCCATCCACTGCCCATTAGCCATGAGCGATGGTAGGACACTGTCTCTTATGGCGGCCACAGAGCTAGTGGAGACGTTCAGCAGGTGCTACAACAACCCTACTTGAAGATAATCTCTGTCAACATGGTAGAAAATGAGAATTGTTATTGATTTTACAGAGAAGAAGCAATACAGGGAGTCGTACATCAGCGATGCATTGGATCAGGACATGGATCAGCTGGAGAAGAGGTCGAGAGCGAGTGGAAGCAGCGCAGGGAGCGTGAAACACAAGAGTCTCTCCCGGCACTCCACGGCAGCTCGCACACCTCCGGGATAGAGAGTGCCGGCAAGGACAGGCTGGAGGATGACTCGCAAGATGACGGTAATCAGCGCGGATAGCCCTGCCGCCTCCTTCACATCAGTCACATCCACACTGCTAACATGGGCCCCAACAGAACAAAACATTGGCTCCAAACCGGAGTATAGTAAATCTCCCAAGATCTGATTTTGGTAGATTAGCTCAAGTCAGGGGAAGGGGAGCAAATCTGATTGGTATCAACTGATTATTGGACACTGAAATAATGTAAACCTATGATTATGAGTTGATAGTTACCAAAAGTTGCTGTGAAGAGAGGCAGCAGATCTGCGACGTGTGGCAAAGTATATTTCTTTTATGAGGACACATTAAACTGCCCTATAAACACTTTGCTACAGTCATGTGCTCACAAAACAATGTAGAAAGGCACATGAGTGGTATACACTACCAGTATGTCACAGGGGAGAGTGCTGGCCTAGCTACACTGACTGATACACAAACTGGTAATATTTTTTATTTTATTTAAATTTACCCATTTTTGTTGTGCAGCACTTCTATTCAGAAAAAAATGCAGGAACCGCCATGGGTATCTGATAAACCCCATTATAAGCCAATATAAGCCACCTGGATTCATTCAGATCTTTGTGAAAATCGATCATCATGATGTTAACATGACTTGCACCTGCACCTTCTATTAATTAAATTAATTCATAAAAAAAAAAAATTGATGTAAACTTAAACAGCCAGAACAGGGATAGAAAAAAAAACCTTGCCTCTCCTCTGCCCTCCATGTACTTAACAGAGTTGGCTCTGCTATGTTCTATCTTCAATTCGGCCTGGTCTTACATTGACTGGGTCCCATGTCGTCACGTGGAGCGCGATGAACTTCACTGTTGTGCATCGCTTCCACATGACACTAATGACTCAAGGATTTTTTCCATAAAGAATTTTATGAATTGCAACTCATGATCATGTGGTCTATATCATTGAATGCATACACTGCAGTTTGTTGTATGTTGGTTCCACTATTAGAACATTAAAAGATTTCGGGAGCATCTTATTGACATTGTTCAGCCTACGTTACGTCATATTTCTAATGTTTCACATCATTTTATCAATGTACATAATAGACAAACTACACATTTAAGAGTATATGCCATTGAACAAGTCCATAGGGATATACGAGGAGGAGATAGGGAAAAAAACTGCGAGACAAAGAATCATTCTGGATTTATTTACTTGACACACGTACTCCTATGGGTTTAAACCTTAAAAGAGAAATTATGTTGATATATTTATTTTTCATCTAAGTTACAGTTATATTTATGTGTTTATATAGTCATATTTATAGTCATAATATATCATGTTTATTTTCGCTTTTGTGATTGTATGTCGCTTAAAGGGAACCTGTCACCCCGTTTTTTGAGATTGAGCTATAAATACTGTTAAATAGGGCCTGCACTGTGTGTTACTATAGTGTATGTAGTGTACCCTGATTCCCCATGTATGCTGAGAAATACATTACCAAAGTCGCCGTTTTCGCCTGTCAATCAGGCTGGTCTGGTCAGGTGGGCGTGTTCACAGCGCTCTTTTCTTCCCCAGCTTTCCGTTGGTGGCGTAGTGGTGTGCGCATGTCCAGAGTTCCGACTTCCCTGCGCCCACGTGAAGACACAGCGCGCGATCTGCGCTGTAATCCCTTGCATCGGTGGGGGCGGCCATCTTCCTGGGGCCGCGCGTGCGCAGATGGAGTGCTCTGCTGCACGGGGCTTCAGGAAAATGGCCGCGGGATGCCGCGCGTGCGCATTAGAGATCGCGGCGGCCATTTTCCCAAAGCCGAGATGCAAACTCGGCTTTGGGAAAATGGCCGCCGCGATCTCTAATGCGCACGCGCGGCATCCCGCGGCCATTTTCCTGAAGCCCCGTGCAGCAGAGCACTCCATCTGCGCACGCGCGGCCCCAGGAAGATGGCCGCCCCCACCGATGCAAGGGATTACAGCGTAGATCGCGCGCTGTGTCTTCACGTGGGCGCAGGGAAGTCGGAACTCTGGACATGCGCACACCACTACGCCACCAACGGAAAGCTGGGGAAGAAAAGAGCGCTGTGAACACGCCCACCTGACCAGACCAGCCTGATTGACAGGCGAAAACGGCGACTTTGGTAATGTATTTCTCAGCATACATGGGGAATCAGGGTACACTACATACACTATAGTAACACACAGTGCAGGCCCTATTTAACAGTATTTATAGCTCAATCTCAAAAAACGGGGGTGACAGGTTCCCTTTAATTATATTTTTTTCTTTGCTTTTTTTTTTGTATTATATATAATTTTTAGTTATATCACATTACATCCATATCTGCTTTTGTGATTGTCATTTATTTGTATTTTTTGTATCATATATACAATTTTCTGTATTGCAGTAGGTGCGGTTTCTCTAATTATATCTTGTATTCATTTCACCTGCGATGGATGCTTTTATATACGAAGCGCTCACTTGGATCACTTGCTGTGGACTAAGAACACTTAGTGTTCGAAACGCGTTCAGCTGTACCATGGTTGTCCTTCCATTTTTTGGATATTGTTGATCTTTGACATGCAGTGTTTCTTCTCATTTTAAAAATTATTTGGAATAAAGAATTTTCGATTTTATACATTTTCCTGAGCTGGATTCTTTTCCTACTTTCACCGTTCCCAGAGAGCTTTGGCAGAAGCCCTTTCCGTGCTCGGATTGATTAAAACCCATGGAGATTATTCAAGAAGGGTGAGCTGAAATTTCGTGTGTTTTTCAGGGATAGCCTCCGTTGAGTGGGGGTGCCATGGGTGCAGGATTTCAGGGCGCCAACCCCCACGACAGGCAGGATTACCCAAACAGGGACATACATTTTGTTGATTAACTAAGACCATCCCTATCCATTTTGATCATTTATACAACTCCAGCTTTTGTATATAAGGCTTTTTTTCTAGCTGTCCTTTGTAGGTTTGAGGATTTAATAGGGAAAGCCATGTAGGGACAGCCTACGTTGAGTGGGGGCGCCACTTACACCCGATTCTCCTTAGGGCGCCAACCTCCGCGATAGGTAGGTAAAAAGAGAGTATATATGTCAGGATTCCCCTGACCGCTGTCACCAATTGGTCAGGATTCACACCGTGACCGTCACCCCTACGTCACGGATTGAGGGGACTTTAGGCCAACAGACGGCTATCACATGTGCCGGGGGGCTTATCTTAGTTATCCCTCCACGATGTGATGAAAAAACCACACACAAGGCTATTGACCTCTTAGTTTACAGCAGGGGCTTATTCTAGGTATCCCACTGCTTTCAATATACCACAAACTGCAGGGATTTATGTATATCCCGCTTACAGTTCCACTTAACACTTGCAGCTCTCTGGCGCCCCCCTTACTCTCAGGTCAGATTAGGTACTGCACCCTGGGTAATTAGTCGCCAGAAAGGCTGCCTGCTATGTACTGGCTATTGGGCACGCTGCAGCGACGTGGTAAACTACTCCCACTCAGGCAGGAACAATAATTATCAATGCCGCAGCCGCTACAACGCCACTCAACTACCCAGTACAGAATGTATGCTGCCACCAGCTTCGATTAAACGGGTCCGAAGCTAACCCAACACAGTAGCGTATTTCCCTTCAGAAGACAGGGTAAGTTTAGAGCAGGATGAACGAACTAATATATAATAGTATATCCCATTAAAAATAACTAGGCAGTGCTTTATCAAAAATATTTTATAAAGAAGTTACAAATGAGACAATTGCAAATATGTACATGGGTAATTATAACATAAAGGGAATAAAAGAGAAAAGATAACACTCACATGTTAAAAGCATTGCAGGCAACCAGGCTAGGGCAGTTTCCATATATCCCAGTCCATGGGATGCTGCTGGCTTCAGGAGAAGACAAGAAGTCAGGAAGAAGTCTAACAGAGAGAGAGTCAGCTGGGGATGTGTGCAGCCAGTTATACTTTCAAGGCTGTGACATGACAGAAAGGCTGGCTTATCCAGACCCTCCTCTCTCTACATTCTGAGTACTTCAATCTTAAATTTATCTACTTGCTATAACTTTGCTACAAAACATGACAGAGTCATACCGAACCCATAATTCATCTCGGATTAACGTGAGCATTCTAATGAGATCAAATATGTCCTATCTGGGATACATATTTACAGAGAAATCCCTACTTCTTTACCAGATGGAGTTAGAAGCCCGAGTTTCAAGGGATGGATAGATACAGCGAGTGAGAATAAGAATATTTTCATATTTCTAGCTTAAATCGTTTGCCTAATATCTAACAAAAACTAAACAAAGAATCTTTCATGAATTTTTGGAGCCACTTTTCCAGTTGCTAGTTGGAGATTCTAGCCTGGTCGTAAATACCGATCGGCCATAAAACTCCTAACCCCCACACTCTCTGAGAAGGAAAGCCAGGAATTGGCAGCTACAAACTGTTACTCCAAGAAGGGGGGCTTAGCCCACTCAGGCTAGCAAGAGAACTACTTATATTTCATACCATATCGTGACAATATACTTTTGTAAGTAGGGTATCCATAGGGTCACTGTTTCCCACGTTTATGGTGTAATGTGCTGTCCCACATATTGGAACTCTATTCCTTTTCCCATAAGTACCATTATTTTCCCATGTCTCTTGTCCCTGTTCGCTCTCCTCACTCTATCAACATACGGGTAATCTGTCGAGTCATGGCAGGATAATAACTGGTCTCGGTGATACCACACAGGTGGTCTTGATATTGTGCTGAGAGATTTATGAATCATACCAATTAGTGAGCAGGATCATGTTGGAATTATACCAACTTCCCTGTTTCCAGGAGGTCTGTTGCATATGCGGCACAATAAACAAACTTGGGCCGCAGCAGCAAGACTTTTGGGGGGACGCTTGTGCATCCACAGATGTATTCGCGCCCCGTTATTTGATGATGTCCGGCAGGAGTTAGCTCATATGTCTAGTATTGCGCTATGTCCCAGGAGTGTGGTGAAAGGTCTAGAGCAGGGGTGTCAAACTGCATTCCTCGAGGGCTGCAAACAGGTCATGTTTTCAGGATTTCCTTGTACTGCACAGGTGATAATTTAATCACCTACCCAGATAATGAGTTGGTGATTAAATTATCACCTGTGCAGTACAAGGAAATCCTGAAAACATGACCTGCTTGCAGCCCTCGAGGAATGCAGTTTGTCACCCCTGGTCTAGAGAGCGTCTCCATGGGACCGGAAGTGGAGTGTAAGCTCATGGTGCGCGTCACACGCCAAGGGGTGGAGCTTATTCAACGCGGCACCGAGCGGAATCTATAAACACCACAGAGGGGGGCGACCCGCGATAGCAGCGGACAGGACTAGCATTCTCCCCTGATGAATCCATGAGGAAGAAACGCGTCGGGAGACGCTTTCCACAGCACCAAGCTTCCATACAAGGGCACGGCTCAGAGGGTACAGAGACAGAGGAATGGCTGATGATGACCATAACGTGGTGAGATCTATCCAAATGCACCAGAGCATATAATATATTTGGTCTCAAGTATCGCAGCTTCCAAATGTATTAACCCATTGTGGTCGGCCTTTGAATATAATGTGCCATAATTGAATCCATGGGGAACACTCATATGATGTAAATGAGCAAACTATATCCCAGAGCTACATGGATGGATATGTATATGCATGTGGCATTGTGGAACGCTAGATAGGTGCTGTGTGCTCGCACTGACAGAGCTCAAAAGCACATATTGGTGACTTTTGGATGGGTCACATGAACAGAAGAGCATTAATGGGTAGGCACTCACACATTTGTTGCCTAAAAAACCCATAAACCTAAGTAGGTACACATGAAGTTGGTAAGACTGAATTGTAGATTGTGAACATATGCCAATGGGTGAAACATACACCGATACATCCATACTCTTCTAGGGTATTATTACCGGGTTGTATATACCCATTTGGGTCAATACAAACATTTAGTTTGTCAGCAATACCAACACTGTCAGTGCTGGCCAAGATATTGTATGTTGTGTGTCTTGTATGTGGTTCTCCATTCTGTGTTGGTATAGGGCTCAAATCACACTAGGTTTGCATTTTTGTTGTTGGTGTGTATAGTGTTTTTTATTCATAGGCCTTAGGGCTTTTTATATATATCCATTAAAGGTTATTTTTTATCCAGTTGCTACATACCTATCAATAAAAACGCCAGCTCAGCACGCAAAAAATAAGCCCTCACCCAGCCCAAGATCATGAAAAATGGAGACGTTACAGGTCTCGGGAAATGGCGCTTTTTTTAAAAAAAAGTTTGGAATTTTTTTTCACCGCTTAAATATAAAAGAACCTAGACATGTTTGGTGTCTATGAACTCGTAATGACCTGGAGAATCACAATGACAGGTCAGATGTAGCATCTAGTGAACATGGTAAAAATATAAATAAAAAAAAAACCTGTGGAATTGCACTTTTTTTGCAGTTTCACCGCACTTAGAATTTTTTCCCCTTTTCCAGTAAACGACATGTTAAAAACAATGATGTCGTTCAAAAGCGCAACTTGTACCGCAAAAAAGACCTCACATGGCCATAGTGACGGAAAAATAGAAAAGTTATTTCTCTGGGACGAAAGGGAGCGAATAGCAAAAACTAAAATACCTCTGGTCATGAAGGGGTTAAAAATCATGGCGGCCATACAAAATACTAGCTGTAGCAGTGATTGATGTGGGGTGGACTCCTGTTTGCATCAACTTATTGGAGTAAAACTGAAGATTCTGTATTGAGAGTTATATGATTAAACTTTCATGTTATTGGTTAATAAAAATGTTCTACTCCGTACTGGCAGCATTGTAGAAAGTGTTCAGTGAGGTATTAAAATCTTACTTATCACAGTGGGTGTACTCATTTATGCCTAACACGGTTTATTAAAGTTTATGAAGCACAGTGAACATAACTACAGTTTCTTTCCTGTGTGACTTCTCATGTCTAACAAGATTTGATTTATTTACGGTATTATGTTTTTCTTATATAGTGCGATCTTATTCCGCAGCTCTTTACACACATTATCATCGCTGTCCCCAATGGGGCTCACAATCTAAATTATATATAATTAATAATCAGAACTCTCTAAAGAAAACCAAAACCAATCAGAGGGTAACACTTCATCAAAAATTAATACATAATGACCAATGACCATAATGATGCCCCCGGAAAAAGCAGAGCGAAACGCTTGTCGGGGTGGAGGGATGCAAGACTTTCGTTACCTGTGGATACCCTTCTAGGTAAAACTAATTCCTTTAAACTTGTATTTATATCTATTGACTTTATTGAGATCCACCCTAGGCACTAATAATTATAAACTGCACTTCGTTATCTTGATTCACATGCATACAGTACACTGGTACTATGGTATCAGGAATATGATGTATTGATTGTCTATTATCAAGCACACTGAGCTCTGCTACATCCAAGAGCTGAGTACAGACACACGCTGAGGGCTTTTCCGACCCCCTTACTCCAATACAGCTGTAATGTGAAACCAGTGTGCTGGGAGCAGGCCTTCTCCGCTTTGTGTAAGAGCACGGTGGGGGGAATTCCCTATGTTCTCTTAAACTGGTATATAATTGTGCAGCTTAGGTCTGGAAGCAGGACAAATACATTTTTGGCCTCTGCATTGGCCAGGCCATCACCCAGTGTTTTCTAAGAGCAGCGCCTAGCAGAAACGGAGGAACGGATTACGACTTAACCCCTTTCTGACCTTGGATGGGATACTACATCCAAGGTCAGATCCCCTGCTTTGATGCGAGCTCCAGCGGTGAGCCTGCATCAAAGCCAGGACATGTCGGCTGTTTTGTACACCTGACATGTGCCCGCAATAGCGGTGGGTGGAATCACGATTCACCCGCCGCTATTAACTAGTTAAATGCCGCTGTCAAACGCTGACAGCGGCATTTAACTAGCGCTTCCGGCCATCGGCCGGAAATGGGCTCATCGCCGACCCCCGTCACGTGATCAGGGGTCAGCGATGCGTCGGCATGACAACCAGAGGTCTATTGAAGACCTCTATAATTGTTGATGCCGGATTGCTGTGAGAGCCACCCTGTGGTCGGCGCTCATAGCAATGCAGCAATTCTACTACATAGGAGCGATCTGAGCTTCGCTCCTATGTAGCAGAGCCGATCAGGCTATGGCAGCTTCTAGCTAACCGTGGAGACTATTAAAGCATGGCAAAAATGAAGAAAAAAAAAGTTTTTAAAAAATATGAAAAAAATAAAAAAGTTTAAATCACCCTCCTTTCGGCCCATTCAAAATAAAACAATTAAAAAAAAAATCAAATATACACATATTTGGTATCGCCGCGTTCAGAATTGCCGATCTATCAATAAAAAAAAAAGGATCAACCTGATCACTAAACAACATAGCAAGAAAAAAATTCAAAACGCCAGAATTACGTTTTTTTGGTCTCCGCGACATTGCATTAAAATGTAATAACGGGCGATCAAATGAATGTATCTGCACCAAAATGGTATCACTAAAAACATCAGCTCAGCACGCAATAAATAAGCCCTCACCTGACTCCAGATCACGAAAAATTTTGTAATTTTTTTTCACCACTTAGATAAAAGAAAACCCAGACATGTTTGGTGTCAATGAACTCGTAATGACCTGGAGAATCAAAATGGCCGCTCAGTTTTAGCATTTAATGAACCTAGCAAAAAAGCCAAACACAAAACCAGTGTGGGATTGCACTTTCTTTGCAATTTCACCGCACTTGGAATTTTGTTCCAGTTTTCTAGTACATGACATGCTAAAACCAATTATGTCGTTCAAAAGTACAACTTGTCCCTGCAAAAAAATAAGCCCTCACATGGCCATATTGACGGAAAAATAAAAAAAAGTTATGGGTCTGGGAAGGAGGGGAGCGAAAAACGAAAATACCCAGGGTCATGAAGGGGTTATCCGGGTAACCCAGCTACCCCAGGTGTAGAGTTCTGAGTCTCTCTGGAAAGAGGAGTTGAGTCCATAGCTCCGCCAACTCAGTGATGTCACGACCAGGGGGTATAAGTGAGGGGGAGCTCATTTTTCACTAGTCTTTGCCCAGGAAAAGAGCTAACAGCAGCTCTGCAAGCTGCTCTGATGCATTTTGATGTTGTTCCTCCCCCCAGCCGCATGGTCAGCCATGATCTGAAATGATATGAGAGAACTGTTTTTTTTCAACTTTAATCCCTTTTTATTTGTAATCGTTCTGTACATACGATACTTGTCTCCTTTTATAATATCTTTTTATACGTTCGTAAACACTGCCTACCTTGGAGTAAAATATATAAAACTACTAGCTTCGTTTCTCCTTGCTCTATAACGTACCGTCACGTCCTCTGAAGTAAATTACGCTACTAATTTGGGTTGGCTCCAGACCCATTACCAATTCAGTAATAGGAGTTGGTGGCAGCGGAAAGTGTCCTGAGCCGTTGGGAAAACTGGTAGCGACGGACAGCGTTGATAATTATTGTTCCCGCCTGAGTGGGAGCAGTTATATCGCCCTCGCTGCAGTGTGCCCATTAGCCAGTGTAGTAAGACAACCTTTCTGGAGACAAATTATCGTAGGTGCAGTACCCTGTCTGACCTGAGGGTAAGAGGGGCGCCAGAGAGCTGCAAGTTCCAAACTGGAACTGGAATATAGATAAATCCCCTTGATAAAAGAACTGGGGCCAACCAAACTACCCCGGTTCATGACATATTGGTGTCAGCGGTGGGGATAATAAAAATATCCCCCCTGTGATTCGTGACATATGGATATTAAAATTGTGTAGGTTTTGTTATAATTGTTGAAGTAAAACAAAAACAGTTTAGACCACGCCAACGCCTCTATAAATTAGCTGACACTGCTCACCTGCAGTGGAGGTCTAGTCTTTAGATTCCGGGTGCTGTAGCCGAATAAACAAATGGAACAATCCAAAGCAGAAGAGAAAAGAGGCAGCACTCACCGATCTTCCGAGACAGGTAAATTTATTACTCACAATAAAACCTTCATGCCTGGGGGTGCTCAGATTCTGAGTGCGGCAAGCCTGACGACGGCCGTTTCGCGCCTAACGGGCGCTTCTACGGGTCAGTCTGCGAAACGGCTGTCAGGCTTGCCGCACTCAGAATCTCAGCACCCCCGGCCGTGAAGGTTTTATTGTGAGTAATTAATTTACCTGTCTCGGAAGATCGGTGAGTGCTGCCTCTTTTCTATTCTGCTTTGGTTTGTTAGAATTGTTGCCTATGCAATGTACTGTCCTGCATCTCTCTTTGGCATGAGGCACCTCAGTTTATTGTTTGGTTTTAATATGAATAATAAATATATATTTTCTCTCATCTACCTCGAATTGTACACTTCTTAACCCGAGATTTTCTTCCATGGTCATTATATATTAAGATTTGATTTATGTATAAACGTGTGACGCTGAGTCACTACTCACTGACAAGCCTAGAGAAAAGGTAGACAGGAGGTCTGAGGTCAGATGCCAGGAGGGCACAAGATAAAGAGCAGCAGGACAAAGTCGTGGTCAGGAAACAGTCCAGGGTCAAATACCAGGAGGGTACGTCAAGACTAGGGAGTAAGAAAAACAGTCAGTCAGAGGCCAAGTACGGGGTCAGGTACATGCAGTCAGAAAGCGTCAAGAGCAGAAGGGATAATCCACATGAATAGTCACGACAAAGCCTACATCCGGCAACAAGATCAGAGAAAGACACAATCAGACAGAGCTAAGCACATACCAAACTAAGCTCAGCTACAGCTGACACCGATCTGCTCACAGCTAGCCAGCTAAATAACTAGAAAATTACCAAAGATGAGAGGCACCTGGGGAAATGCCTGAAGCAAGCCCACATTGAGCAGCAGGGCTGTTGATCAAAATGCTGTGAGCCCAGAATGCCCCAGGATCAGATTGGATGAATGGACTGTCACTCACAACACTGACAGTCCAGCATACATCAGATCCCATTGCGAGGTTCAGTTATCACTCACAGCCTCCCTAGTCCATAGTAAAGATGAGAAAATGACAAAAAGATTTCCCACATTTTAAATATGAATACAGCTTTTCTCTGTATGATTTCAGTCATGTCTAACAAAATTTGATTTACTGAAGATTTCCCACACATTGAACATGAATATAGCTTATCTCCTGTGTGACTTCTCTTCAGAGAAGAGGTGATTTATGTATAAAAGATTTACCAAATTCTGGACATTAATACAGCTTCTCTCCTGTGTGAGTTCTCCTATGTTTAACAAGTTGTGATTTCTCTGTAAAGCATTTTTCACATTGTAAACATGAAAACGGTTTCTTCCCTGTGTGAATTCTTAGATGTGTTACAAGATTTGCTTTTTGGATAAAACATTTCCCACATTATGAACATGAATGTGACTTCTCTCCTGTATGAATTCTCTGATGTCTAATAAGATGCCCTTTAACCGCGAAGGACTTCCCACATTCTGAACATGAAAATGGCTTTTATCCTGTGTGAATTCTCTGATGTTTAATAAGACTCGCTTTTTCTGTGAAGGATTTCTCACATTCTGAACATGAAAATGGCTTTTCTCCTGTGTGAATTCTCTGATGTTTAATAAGACTCGCTTTTTCTGTGAAGGATTTCTCACATTCTGAACATGAAAATGGCTTTTCTCCTGTGTGAATTCTGTGATGTTTATTAAGACTCGCTTTATCTGTGAAGGATTTCTCACATTCTGAACACGAAAATGGCCTTTCTCCTGTGTGAGTTCTCTGATGGTAAGTAAGAGCCCCTTTATCTTTGAAGGATTTCCCACATTCTGAACATGAAAATGGCTTTTCTCCTGTGTGAATTCTGTGATGTTTATTAAGACTCGCTTTATCTGTGAAGGATTTCTCACATTCTGAACAGGAAAAGGGCTTTTCTCCTGTGTGAATTCTCTGATGTTTAGTAAGAGTCCCTTTATCTTTGAAGGATTTCCCACATTCTGAACATGAAAATGGCTTTTCTCCTGTGTGAATTCTCTGATGTTTAATAAGACTCACTTTATCTGTGAAGGATTTCTCACATTTTGAACATGAAAATGGCTTTTCTCCTGTGTGACTTCTCTTCAGAGAAGAGGTGATTTATGTATAAAAGATTTACCAAATTCTGGACATTAATACAGCTTCTCTCCTGTGTGAGTTCTCCTATGTTTAACAAGTTGTGATTTCTCTGTAAAGCATTTTTCACATTGTAAACATGAAAACGGTTTCTTCCCTGTGTGAATTCTTAGATGTGTTACAAGATTTGCTTTTTGGATAAAACATTTCCCACATTATGAACATGAATGTGACTTCTCTCCTGTATGAATTCTCTGATGTCTAATAAGATGCCCTTTAACCGCGAAGGACTTCCCACATTCTGAACATGAAAATGGCTTTTATCCTGTGTGAATTCTCTGATGTTTAATAAGACTCGCTTTTTCTGTGAAGGATTTCTCACATTCTGAACATGAAAATGGCTTTTCTCCTGTGTGAATTCTGTGATGTTTATTAAGACTCGCTTTATCTGTGAAGGATTTCTCACATTCTGAACACGAAAATGGCCTTTCTCCTGTGTGAGTTCTCTGATGGTAAGTAAGAGCCCCTTTATCTTTGAAGGATTTCCCACATTCTGAACATGAAAATGGCTTTTCTCCTGTGTGAATTCTGTGATGTTTATTAAGACTCGCTTTATCTGTGAAGGATTTCTCACATTCTGAACAGGAAAAGGGCTTTTCTCCTGTGTGAATTCTCTGATGTTTAGTAAGAGTCCCTTTATCTTTGAAGGATTTCCCACATTCTGAACATGAAAATGGCTTTTCTCCTGTGTGAATTCTCTGATGTTTAATAAGACTCACTTTATCTGTGAAGGATTTCTCACATTTTGAACATGAAAATGGCTTTTCTCCTGTGTGAATTCTCTGATGTATAATAAGCTTCCCTTTATATGTGAAGGACTTCCCACATTCTGAACATGAAAATGGCTTTTCTCTTGTGTGATATCTCTGATGTATAATAAGAGTCCCTTTTTGTGTGAAGGATTTCTCACATTCTGAACATGAAAATGGCCTTTCTCCTGTGTGAATTCTGTGATGTTTATTAAGACTCGCTTTATCTGTGAAGGATTTCTCACATTCTGAACACGAAAATGGCCTTTCTCCTGTGTGAGTTCTCTGATGGTAAGTAAGAGTCCCTTTATCTTTGAAGGATTTCCCACATTCTGAACATGAAAATGGCTTTTCTCCTGTGTGAATTCTCTGATGTCTAATAAGAAACTTTTTATCTGTGAAGGATTTCTCACATTCTGAACAGGAAAAGGGCTTTTCTCCTGTGTGAATTCTCTGATGTTTAGTAAGAGTCCCTTTATCTTTGAAGGATTTCCCACATTCTGAACATGAAAATGGCTTTTCTCCTGTGTGAATTTTCTGATGTTTAATAAGACTCGCTTTATCTGTGAAGGATTTCTCACATTTTGAACATGAAAATGGCTTTTCTCCTGTGTGAATTCTCTGATGTTTAATAAGACTCACTTTATCTGTGAAGGATTTCTCACATTTTGAACATGAAAATGGCTTTTCTCCTGTGTGAATTCTCTGATGTATAATAAGCTTCCCTTTATATGTGAAGGACTTCCCACATTCTGAACATGAAAATGGCTTTTCTCTTGTGTGATATCTCTGATGTATAATAAGAGTCCCTTTTTCTGTGAAGGATTTCTCACATTCTGAACATGAAAATGGCCTTTCTCCTGTGTGAATTCTCTGATGTATAATAAGACTACTGTTATGTTTGAAGGATTTCCCGCATTCTGAACATGAAAATGGCCTTTCTCCTGTGTGAATTCTCTGATGTTTAATAAGAGTCCCTTTTTCTGTGAAGGATTTCTCACATTCTGAACATGAAAATGGCCTTTCTCCTGTGTGAATTCTCTGATGTTTAGTAAGAGTCCCTTTTTCTGTGAAGGATTTCCCACATTCTGAACATGAAAATGGCTTTTCTCCTGTGTGAATTTTCTCATGTAGAACACATTTTGATTTATTTGGAAAGCATTTCCCACATTCTGAACAGGAGTATGGCTTCTCTCTTTTATGTTTGCTTTGAGTTAGATAATCAGAGCTTTTAGTAAATTCCTTGTGACACTGAAATCTTGTATCCACTTTGTTACCTGGAATTGTGGTAACAAATCGAGATTGCTCAGGAAAGGGTTCCTCATGATTAGGAGGATTATAAGAAAGTGAAGTACTGTGAAGTCCAGGAGGTCCATGAAGGGTAATGAGGCTTTCTCCATAAGAGTGCTTCCTGATATCTTCTTTTTTACAATTTAGTGACAAACTGCTATTATCACAAGGATTTCCTATAAAGATGAAAGATAAAATTCACAAAAGGGATTTTGAAATTTGATGGAGCTCAAAATGAAGACCCTTGTCAGTGAAAGTACAGGTAATAAGGAAGACAACTACATGCCATAACATTATCACAATAGGTAAAGTGAATAACATTTATAAAATGGTGACACTGGCACAAATCGACCTCTAAAAATTAACCTTCATTATTGTATTTAAAAGGGTCAAAAATACTTGATTATGTTATAAAGGTGAAAAAATGGAGGGTCAATAGGGGAAAAAAAAAATCTAAGACTAATGTCTCCCTAGATGAGCCCTAAAGTTCACCCTACCTGCCAGCGGATGATGGCACCCTAGTTGAAGACGTGATGGCACCCCCGCTGAATGTCGGTAGCGCTACGGACCCTAATGCACCCTGAACATCCTACACACTATAATATAGACAAAAAACACACACATACAAAAACAATTAAAGGGAGTACCTAAGATATAAATATCTCGTAGTTATTGCTGTATGTTCCAGGAGGGATGCAGACAAGATGTGTAGTCACATTAATACCCCAACAAAGATGATATGGCCAGAGCAATCACATTAATAGTCATCTTTGGGGCTCCAATTTAGACAAAGAAAATCTGATCCGTATCGCTATTACACAGCGCCTATAATATTTATATGGTCTTCAATATACTAATGGAACACCAATCAAATGGGTGCACAGTCAGATATCACATGACAAGGTACTATTAGATAATTAGCTCCTTTCTGTTTCCTTAATTCAAAAGCCTAATGCCCAATGTGATATCTTCTATTCGCCCCCCCCCAAAAAAATGGGTGCACAACTGAACATAAATTCGCCATACAAAAATCCCACACAATATAGGTATTAATCCACTCTCCTCCTCCTCTAATTTCAGAAACTGGTGGTTTCCTGGGTCTCACAATGTTCCCGATGGATAACGACACACACTGGAGAGAGTGGACCTGCGGGAGAAGAATCACCTCTCCATCCCTTTAGCGGATTCCTCCGATGTCTTATCATGGAAAGGTCGAAGCTGCCGCCAACCTCTGTACCACTGTACCTCTATACCACCCGATGCCGTCTGGCTCTGGAGAGCGAGCTGGCAGTGGTGGGGGGCGAGGACCGGATCACATGAACACATCTCGTGTGTTAAAGGTTAGGGTCCTGCTGGATTGACAGTCCACGCCGTACACTTTGTCTCTACATGGGATAACAGAGGGAATATTCACACTATTTCCCTACAAAAAGGTTAAGAAAAAATCCTTCAGAAAAAGAAAAAACGTAAAAAATTATTGAAAGATGCCAAAAACCGGTGTACATATGGGTCTACTGAAAAACCCGTGTCCGCGTCCTTCTGACACTTAGGCTAGTTTCACATTTGCGTTTAAAAACGCAGCTTTTAAAACGCAAACGCAGGTGGTGAAAAAAACGCATGTAAACGCGTACAAACGCTGCGTTTTTTAGACGCATGCGTTTTTGCATGTGGTAAAAAAAGCCGCGTTTTAACGCGTTTACATGCGTTTTTTCCTGCGTTTGCGTTTTTGAAACGCATGATGAGAAGTGTGTGACAGCTGCCAATCATAAAAATCAACTAGAAAACCCACTATAAATAGAAATAGCTAGGGTAAGGGTTAGGGTCCCTAGGGTTAGGGGTAGGGTTTGGATCCCTTTATCACCTTGATGGTGGGGGGATAGGGTTAGGGTTAGGATCCCTTTATCACCTTGATGGTGGGGGGTTAGGGCTAGGGTTAGGATCCCTTTATCACCTTGATGGTGGGGGGATAGGGCTAGGGTTAGGATCCCTTTATCACCTTGATGGTGGGGGGATAGGGCTAGGGTTAGGATCCCTTTATCACCTTGATGGTGGGGGGTTAGGGTTTTGATCCCTTTATCACATTGATGGTGGGGGGTTAGGGCTAGGGTTAGGGTTTGGATCCCTTTATCACCTTGATGGTGGGGGGTTAGGGTTTGGATCCCTTTATCACCTTGATGGTGGGAGGTTAGGGTTTGGATTCCTTTATCACCTTGATGGTGTGGGGTTAGGGTTTGGATTCCTTTATCACCTTGATGGTGTGGGGTTAGGGTTTGGATTCCTTTATCACCTTGATGGTGGGGGGTTAGGGTTTGGATCCCTTTATCACCTTGATGGTGGGGGGTTAGGGTTTGGATCTCTTTATCACCTTGATGGTGTGGGGATAGGGCTAGGGTTAGGGGTAGGGTTTGGATCCCTTTATCACCTTGATGGTGGGGGGTGGCTTATCAGTGTGTAGACTAGTTTTTCTCTATGGAAACGCATGCGTTAAAAAACGCAACCAAACGCATTGTGCTTAAAAACGCATGCTTTTACATAGACAGCAATACGTTTTTTTGTGGCAAAAAAACGCCTCTAGAAATTACTACATGTTGCATTTCCGCAACAAAACGCAAGCATAGAAACGACGCATGCGTTGTCAAACGCGGCAAAACGCATACAAAAAAAAGCATGCGTTTTTAATGTTAAATATAGGGAAAAAAACGCATGCGTTTATATGCGTTAAAACGCAGCGGCAAAAAACGCAAATGTGAAACCGGCCTAAGGCTACTTTCACACTTTGCGTTTTTAGCAATCCGTCGTTTGGGAAAAAAACGGATTCTGCAAATGTGCTCGCAGGATGCGTTTTTTACCCATAGACTTATATTAGTCGTGTCGTGTTTTGGCGGACAGCGGCACAAAAAAGTGAACTTTTTTTTGTCCGTCGCATCCGCCATTTTCTACCGCGCATGCGGTAACCCTAACTCTGCCCCATTCTCCCCGGACTTCAGAATGGGCAGCGGATGCGTTGAAAAACTGCATCCGCTGCCCACGTCGTACACAAATTTCACAACGTGCGTCGGTACGTCGGCCCAACGCATAGCGACGGACACGTACTGACGCAAGTGTGAAAGCGGCCTAAGCTAAACTGGTCAGCTGCTGTACACTACTGAGGAGGAGATCGCTGTTTATTGCCTAGTGTCAGCAGCAGACCCCCATGGCTTCCGGTGTCCTCCAATGAAGCGATAGAGAAACTAGCTCAGTCACTCAGGGGTTAAGTTTGTATTTTTGTATCTTTTTCTTTATTTTTTTCTTTGGATTTATTCGCAGTTGTATTCGGCAGCGATTACCGTTCTGGAGCAGGAAACTGTAAATGGTCGTGTAAAGGGTTAATAGTCGCTGAGTAACAGACGGCACACGGCCAATGTAACTCGCTTGGACTGATCACATGAGTAGGTTTTTTTTCATGGACCTAATAAACATTTAAAGGGATGTTCCTTTTATTTTTTTTAATTTTGCCAGTATAAAGCATTTTTAAATCTGTCCTATTTTGCACATATCACCCCCTAATTACGCCCTTCCAGGCTCTGTTTACCCAACAGTTCCTGTGTGAACCCATATGTGGGGAGGAACCGCATGTTATATACTGGGGTGGGGGCAACAGGGCCGGATATTATACGCTGGGGGGCTATGGGGCTGGATATTATACGCTGAGGGGGGCTACGGGGCCGGATATTATACGCTGGGGGGCTATGGGGCCGGATATGATATTATACGCTGGGGGGCTATGGGGCCGGATATGATATTATACGCTGGGGGGCTATGGGGCCGGATATTATACGCTGAGGGGCTATGGGGCTGGATATTATACGCTGGGGGGCTATGGGGCTGGATATTATACGCTGGGGGGCTATGGGGCTGGATATTATACGCTGGGGGGCTATGGGCCTGGATATTATACGCTGGGGGGCTATGGGGCTGGATATTATACGCTGGGGGCTATGGGGCTGGATATTATATGCTGGGGGGCTATGGGGCTGGATATTATATGCTGAGGGGCTATGGGGCTGGATATTATACGCTGGGGGGCTATGGGGCTGGATATTATACGCTGGGGGGCTATGGGGCTGGATATTATACGCTGGGGGCTATGGGGCTGAATATTATATGCTGGGGGGCTATGGGGCTGGATATTATATGCTGAGGGGCTATGGGGCTGGATATTATACGCTGAGGGGCTATGGGGCTGGATATTATACGCTGGGGGGCTATGGGGCCGGATATGATATTATACGCTGGGGGGCTATGGGGCCGGATATTATACGCTGGGGGGCTATGGGGCTGGATATTATACGCTGGGGGGCTATGGGGCTGGATATTATACGCTGGGGGGCTATGGGGCCGAATATTATACGCTGGGGGGCTATGGGGCTGGATATTATACGCTGGGGGGGCTACGGGGCCGGAAATTATACGCTGGGGGGGCTACGGGGCCGGATATTATACGCTGGGGGGCTACGGGGCCGGATATATCACATCTGCTTGTAGCTACAAGCTCATAATCCCTTTTATGATGAAGCAATTCTCCACCCCGGCACAGAGGGGGGACTAAACATTTGTCATGTACTGTCACCTACCTGGTGTCCTCCGACTGAGACCGGTGTTCTGGTTCTCCTACAGCCAAGATGGCCTCCATAGTGGCAGAGGGATGACATCCATATGTCTGACCCACACCTCCATAGCATGGCACTTCCGGACTTACCACAGGTCTCTTCATGTCACCAGGCGGCAGACTTGGATGTAGAGGGACCAGAACGTCGGCCTCAGTGCAGGAGGCAGTGGGAGGCAAACAGAGGGGACAGGTAGGACGACGCTACATGTGACATGTGTCGTCGCTCGTCAGCACCAGGCAGAGGCTGCTACATCACCGACATCCATAGGACGGGGAGATTCACAACCTGTAACACAAGCTCAGACATTTATATGGAAGCACGGGACTTGTGGAAGAAAAATACGGATGGAAGGGGTGGAAGAAATATTCTCAAAGGTAAAGGAAAACTAAATGTGTGCTTCCTAAATCATTAAGAAAAGGTGTGAAGGCGGCCCTGTTATTCATCGGTGCACCGCCGGACTGTACAGGAGCAGCCGCGCCATCACCGGACGCTTCTGCTGTGATGAGGACAGCAGATAAAGCTCCACACAATATCACACACTGCGGTCATTATTACATAATGGTCATCGTCATCATCATCATTATCATACGCCAGTTAATATCACACACCTGTGGAAACATCTCCAGGAATCTCCTCCTTCCCGTCACTCACACACGGTTGATCCCCCCTCGTCATCGCTTCCTCTTCTGTCTCTTCCTTCACTTTATTCTTAGTCGGATCTTCCTCCTGATTGATCAGATGTAACAATCAGCACAATACAAGAGACCACCAAAATCTGTGACATCTATGACCTCGATCAGAAATGTCCCCCCATATACAGATCCGGTACAGGGCTCAGCACCGTCTACCTGATGATCCTCCGGGATGTTGTGTTTCTCCTCCGGACAGTCCGGGGAATACAGAGGACGGGGAGATCTCTCTGGTGGATTTCTCCTCCTGGATCCATCTGTAGGAAACACACAGTGATGGAATACAGTCATGGCCAAAATTTTTGAGAATGACACCAAAATTATATTTTCACATGATCTGCTGCCCTCTGGTTTTTATTAGTGTTTGTCTGATGTTTATATCACATACAGAAATATAATTGCAATCATATTATGAGTACCAATAGGTTATATTGACAGTTAGAATGAGTTAATGCAGCAAGTCAATATTTGCAGTGTTGACCCTTCTTCTTCAAGACCTCTGCAATTCTCCCTGGCATGCTCTCAATCAACTTCTGGACCAAATCCTGACTGATAGCAGTCCATTCTTGCATAATCAATGCTTGCATTTTGCCAGAATTTGTTGGTTTTTGTTTGTCCACCCGTCTCTTGATGATTGACCACAAGTTCTCAATTGGATTAAGATCTGGGGAGTTTCCAGGCCATGGACCCAAAATCTCTATGTTTTGTTCCATGAGCCATTTAGTTATCACCTTTGCTTTATTGCAAGGTGCTCCATCATGCTGGAAAAGGCATTGTTGGGCGCCAAACTGTTCTTGGACTGTTGGGAGAAGTTGCTCTTGGAGGACATTCTGGTACCATTCTTTATTCATGGCTGTGTTTTTAGGCCGATTCCCTTGGCTGAGAAGCAACCCCACACATGAATGGTTTCAGGATGCTTTACAGTTGGCATGAGACAAGACTGGTGGTAGCGCTCACCTCTTCTTCTCCGAATAAGCTGTTTTCCAGATGTCCCAAACAATCGAAAAGGGGATTCATCAGAGAAAATGACTTTGCCCCAGTCCTCAGCAGTCCACTCCCTGTACCTTTTGCAGACTATCAGTCGGTCCCTGATGTTTTTTCTGGAGAGAAGTGGCTTCTTTGCTGCCCTCCTTGAAACTAGGCCTTGCTCAAAGAGTCTCCGCAGTCTCACAGTGCGTGCAGAAGCACTCACACCAGCCTGCTGCCATTCCTGAGCAAGCTCGGCACTGCTGGTAGTCCGATCCCACAGCTGAAACAGTTTTAAGATACGGTCCTGGCGCTTGCTGGTCTTTCTTGGGCGCCCTGGAGCCTTTTTGACAACAATGGAAGCTCTCTCCTTGAAGTTCTTGATGATGCGATAGATTGTTGACTGAGGTGCAATCTTTGTAGCTGCGATACTCTTCCCTGTTAGGCCATTTTTTGTGCAGTGCAATGATGGCTGCACGTGTTTCTTTAGAGATAACCATGGTTAACTGAAGAGAAACAATGATACCAAGCACCAGCCTCCTTTTAAAGTGTCCAGTGATGTCATTCTTACTTAATCATGACTGATTGATCGCCAGCCCTGTCCTCATCAACACCCACACCTGTGTTAATGGATCAATCACTAAAACGATGTTAGCTGCTCCTTTTAAGGCAGGACTGCAATGATGTTGAAATGTGTTTTGAGGGTTAAAGTTCATTTTCTGGGCAAATATTGACTTTGCAAGTACAGTAATTGCTGTTAAGCTGATCACTCTGACATTCAGGAGTATATGCAAATTGCCATTAGAAAAAATGAAGCAGTAGACTTTGGAAAAATTAATATTTGTCTCATTCTCAAAACTTTTGGCCATGACTGTAGTAGGTGACCACAGAACAGACATGACAGTCTCCCCTCCTCACCCTGCTGATCGGCCCATATTGCCATCGCCTCTTGTGCTCCATGTATAACCTCAACCTTAATGTCAACCTGATCTTCACCCTAAAAAGTAAAATGTAAGATGAGCTCAGGTCCCATCACTTCATGGTCAGATGTTGTGAGGGCTTCAGTGTCATCTACCTGATGATCCTCCGGGATGTTGTGTTTCTCCTCCGGACAGTCCTGGGGATACAGAGGACCGGGACATCTCTCTGGTGGATTTCTCCTCCTGGATCCATCTGTAGGAAACACACAGTGATGGAATAGATTGTGTCATATGATGATGAGATCATGGGTAGTAGAAGGTGACCACAGAATATGACAGTCTCCCCTCCTCACCCTGCTGATCAGCCCACACATCCATTATCTCTTCTGCGTCATCTATGACCTCAACCTTAATGTCAATCAGATCTTCACCCTAAAAGAAAAGTGTATGATGAGCTCAGGTCCCATCACTTCATGGTCAGATGTTGTGAGGGCTTCAGTGTCATCTACCTGATGATCCTCCGGGATGTTGTGATTCTCCTCCGGACAGTCTGGGGGATACAGAGGACGGGGACATCTCTCTGGTGGATTTCTCCTCCTGGGTCCATCTGTGGAGACACAGACTGAATACATGACCTGCCGTGTATCTGTCTATATATGAGACACGTCTCTCAGAACCGGTAATTCTAGGTTTATGCATCAGGGACTAAATGACATTGTTGTGGTCCTCACCACCGGTACCGAGGTCCCAGCACATTGTGGTCCCAAGGATGAAGTGATGATCAGCGAGGCCAAAGCCTAATGCTCTCTGCTCTACCCTCGGAGAATGAGGACCCTGAGGAGAGGGACAGAGAAGACCCTCGTCAGTCCGATGGAGGAGCCGCACTAAGACACACAACTTCTCCAAGCTTCCTCTCCACCAGTGATGGAACCACAGAGAAGCTGGAGAAAGCTCCACATTTCTATCCAGCGGTTTCTTTTCTCCTAATTCACCGTTATGGAGATTGGGGGAAGGACGGTTACCATTTATCAGTGATTCTTGTGAAGGACACCCGGTTCCTCCCACGTCACCAATCCGTGACGTCACTACGCAGGCACAGCTCTCCGGCGCCCCCTTTGTATCTCAGGTCAATAAGGGAACTGCACCTAGAGCAAATGGCCGCCGGGGAGACTGCCCTGTCACCAGGGCCGCCATCAGGGCATTACAGCCGTGACTGGCGTATGGGGCCTGGTGAGCAGAGGGGGCCCGCATCGGGCCCTGTCTCATCTACCCACCGGGCCCCCCATGCAGGCGCTGCGGCACGCTATTGACGTGCGGGCCCGCGCCCGCACGTCAATAGTTAACAGCCGCTACACAGTCTGAGGCTGGCAGCTGAATAGGGCTGCAGTGCGCACTCGCCGGCGTCTGACGTCATTGTCAGCCGCCGGGCCCGGCGAGTGCGTCTGCGTGGAGCCTGGAGGGAGCTTCGCCCGGCGCAGGAGCATGGCCAGGTAAGAACTTTTTTTTTTTTTTCTTTCAGAGCGGCGATCCGGGGGGGCAGAATGCTGGACACACTGGGGGCAGAATGCTGGACACACAGTGGGGGCAGAATGCTGGACACAGTGACAGGGGCAGAATGCTGGACACACTGGGGGCAGAATGCTGGAGACACTGGGGGCAGAATGCCGGACACAGTGACAGGGGCAGAATGCCGGACACACTGGGGGCAGAATGCTGGACACACAGTGGGGGCAGAATGCTGGACACACAGTGGGGGCAGAATGCCGGACACAGTGACAGGGGCAGAATGCCGGACACACAGTGACAGGGGCAGAATGCCGGACACACAGTGACAGGGGCAGAATGCCGGACACACAGTGACAGGGGCAGAATGCCGGACACACAGTGACAGGGGCAGAATGCCGGACACACAGTGACAGGGGCAGAATGCCGGACACACAGTGACAGGGGCAGAATGCCGGACACACAGTGACAGGGGCAGAATGCCGGACACACAGTGACAGGGGCAGAATGCCGGACACACAGTGACAGGGGCAGAATGCCGGACACACAGTGACAGGGGCAGAATGCCGGACACACAGTGACAGAATGCCGGACACAGTGACAGGGGCAGAATGCCGGACACAGTGACAGGGGCAGAAAGCCGGACACAGTGACAGGGGCAGAAAGCCGGACACAGTGACAGGGGCAGAATGCCGGACACAGTGACAGGGGCAGAATGCTGGACATAGTGACAGGGGCAGAATGCCGGACACAGTGACAGGGGCAGAATGCCGGACACAGTGACAGGGGCAGAATGCCGGACACAGTGACAGGGGCAGAATGCCGGACACAGTGCCAGGGGCAGAATGCTGGACACAGGGGCAGACTGTGAGACCCGGGGGCAGAATGCTGGACATTGGGGCACAATGCTGGACATTGGGGCAGAATGCGAGATACAGGGCATGATTGGAGACACGGGGCAGGATGAAAGACATGGGGGCATGACTTGAGACAGATGGGGGAGGATTGGAGACAGATGGGGCAGAATGGAGACACAGGGGGCATGATTGGAGACAAGTGGCAGGATTGCAGACATGGGGGCATGGTTGGAGACATAGGGGGCAGAATGGAGACATGGGGCATGATTGGAGACACTGGGGGCAGAATTGGAGACAGATCGTGCAGGATCATGGGGCAGGATGGATACAGATGGGGCAGGATGGAGAGATCACATGGGGCGATCATAAGGGGCAGGATGGGGAGATCATATGGGGCAGAATGGATACTCATGAGGGCAAGATGGGAGAACATATGGCTGACGCCAGGAATGAGACACACTGTGGCCAGGATGGGGAATATTATTACCATAGGGGCTAATTTAGGGATATTATTACTGCAGTGATGTATTTATTTTATTTTTTGAGGACACGGTTTTAAATGGGGGGGGGGCGGTCCTGTTACTGTGTAGAGTGACACTATGTCGCCTCTTTTTCTTCATGTGGTGTAATGTAGAAGTTGGGAAAAATTAAGTAATGTGTTCTACAAGCAGAGCTCGAGAGATAACTGTGTTATTTCCTGCAGAGAGAAGTCCTGGCTGGAAGAAATGATGGCGGTCTGTGCTGGATGAAAGATGAAGGACTTCACCTAGAGACGTCACTGGTGAGTCAGTGTGTTACCTATACACTGACACTATACACTGTATACTATATACAGAGCTCCTCTGTATAATTTCACTAGTGATCACTGTTTTATCTGTACACAGACACTGCATACTAAGTACAGATCTCCTGTGTATAATGGCACTTATGGTGATAGTATGGTGCTTTTTTTTTAATTACTGATCAGAATTGTAGTATTCAGTCACTGTCGTGGTACTATGTGGTCTGGACATGGTGTTGCGGTATTTGTTCCTTGTATGTGATATTATTTGATCACTGTGGTGGTAATATGCGGTCTGGTCATGGTGTAGCGGTATTTGTTCCTTGTATGTGATATTATTCGGTCACTAGTGGTAATATGTGGTCTGGTCATGGTGTAGTGGTATTTGTTCCTTGTATGTGATATTATTGGTCATTTTAAAAATTGAAAAATAAATAAAAATATACCTAAATTGTATTGCATATTTTAACAAATATTTAATAGGTTACAATAGAGTACGGCCCGGCCAAAAGTGTCTACCGTGTTATGGTAGCGGCTTAAAAAATCTTTTGGCCAAAACAAAAGCTGCCGGCTATATGTGTGATCTGGTGATGGGAACTGTTAATGTGTGATAGGTGAGAAGTGGAGTTTTTCCAAGAGAGAGCGGTGGGACTGTGGACAGTTCGAGGGGTGGAGCGTGGAGGCGGGGCTGGGGTGGAGCCTGGGCGGAGTCTCAAGGGGGCCCCGAAAATTTTGCCAGTATGGGGCCCCGAAATTTCTAGTGGCAGCCCTGCCTGTCACCCACGCTGCGTATTCTAAGATTAGCAATCAGAGTAAAAGGATCAGCCCCAAATTAATTTATGATTTAATTGCCTTAAGGGCGCACTAGGTAATTACAAGTAATATACAGTCAAAATATATCAAGAGTTACAGTCAGAGTAAAATATAACAATCACAATACAGGGCTTAAAGGTGTACAGCTGGAGGTCAATTTACCAGGTTGAAGGTCGCTTGTGGAAGCCGGGAGGGCGCAGCATTCCGCAGGTCCAAAACTTAGTTGTCGGGCAGCCCCCAGAAAGCGTGTGCTTGCTCCCCTCTGGCTGGCATACCCTTTTCCTTAAGATATCATCATCATCATCTTCTTCTGTGGAGTGAGTCCCCCTCTCCAAGTGTCCTTGGCTCTTAAACCTTCTATGGGTCCCTCCCCCTGCAGCTGGGTGGGCTTAGCAATCTCCACCCCTGTGCCTCTCTGCAAGATTTGTTCCAATATCTAATAAATGGGATAACTTCTCTCAGGATGATCGGATCAGTACACGGGCAGTACCAGCGCATGTGGTTTGTTCTGCCGGTCGTACTGGGATCAAACCTGGACCCATTCGGTCCCTGTGGGAGGCTAATCTCTATATCTCGGGTTTCAGACCTCCCATGGACACGGGAGTCGCACTGTTAGATGCGCAATTTCTTTAGGGCGAGGGGAATACTTTTTATGAGCCGGTACCTCGGACGATGCGTCCATAATTCACGATTCCATGTTGGAGACGGTTCGACTGGGCTGCCATAATAGATGTGTATCCTGTGGCCACTGGACATGCATGCTTTAATTAAGCCCCCAAGCATTTCCAAGCCCCCTGCTGGTGTGGCTTCCTCACTGAGCTTTGAAGTACCTTCTGCAGTCAACACTGAGCTCAGCCCATTACCATACTAATAGGAACTTTATTCATTAGAAAAGGTGGGGGCCCGGAGCACCCCTCTCTGCAGACCTGTGACCAGGAGACAAAATGGAGTCACGCCAATCTCTGTTAGTATGCCCGTCCAAGATGGCGGCTGTTCCCTCATCACAATTCTTTTTTGGGAGCTCATGAGGTCACCATGAGGACACGGCCTCCCTCCTGGACAGGATCCTCTGGGACCACTCTAAGAGGAGAGAACCTGCCGTCCTCCTATTAATAGACGAGTTACTGTTTTAATTCTTCTTTAACCCCTTCACTACCTTTGTACGTCTTGGCGATCATGCCAGCACAGGAGCTATACCCTTGCAATCGCCGCTGGGACGTCGGCTTATGGGATAGCAGAGTCCCGGCTATCAATGCCAGGAGCGGTGCCACACTGCCCCTGGCTGTTCACCCTCCAAGATGCCTAGATTAATACTGATAGCAAAATGTAGGAGTGTGGGAGAGCGAGGGGGCTCCCTCTTCCTTCCGATCGGCACCACCGTGACGTCATTGCGAGTGCCCGATGGTGACATGACAACCTCATGGTCAGCCAGTGACTGTGCCAGGAGCATGGACTAAGAGGCTTCAGTCAGTGCAGTATACAAGCGATCAGCATAATAAAAGCGCCACAAGATAAATAAAAAATGAAAAAAAACAAAATAGCTATATTTATGTAAAAATAAGAATAAAGTACAAGTGATAATTCTGCATCCAGAATGAAATGACCTATAAAACTGCCCCACTAGATAACCTCACAGATAAACAAACAAGCCGCCATACATCTCCATCAGCAGGAAATAAAAAAAGTTACAGCTCTCAAAATAAAGCAATGCAAAAATAATTATTTTTTTCTATAAAAGTTTTTATTGTGTGAAAGCGCCAAAACATAAAAAAATATATAAATGAGGTATCGCTCTAATCGTACGGACCTAAAGAATAAAGATGCCTCATCAATTTTACCACACGGTGAATGGCATAAAAAAATTGCTGAGTAGCTGGTGTTTGTTCATTCTGCCTCTGAAAAACTGTAATAGAAAGTCAACGTCATGTGCCAACGTCAACTCGTCACGTAAAAAAATAAGCCATCACATTACTATGTGGGGCGAAAAATGGAAAAATTATAGCTCTCAAAATATGGTGATGCAAAAACTTTATTTTGCAATAAAAGCGTCTTTTAGTGTGTGACAGAAGCCAAACATAAAAACATCGCAGTAAGGCTCGGCGCACATTTATCCTGCGCTCTGCACTGAGCACTTACGCCGGGGCTTCTGTGTAAATCTCTGAAATTTGCGATTCAGACAGAACCTCCGGCGGAAGATTCCCTATAATGAGGCAGATAGAGGCAGAGTGGACATCATGTGGCTTATCCGGCGGTGTCTATCTTTTTCGACAGAGTAAATCTGCTGCCTCATTATAGCGAATGGACCTGTCCATCGTGTCACCTGAATTACGTCTCTCGGAGATTTAGATGGAAACCCCAAAGTGTCAAGTGCAGGATAAATGAGATCCAAAATGGGCCCAACAAAAGCTTCTACTCAATCCACTCAGGTGTGTCATCTCTCAATGGAAATATAGGGGGCTTCCACATACTGATAGTACAAAGGTTCTGCAAAAGCACTTTGGCTTCTCGTCCCCAAAAAGAAATTCAGCAAATTCTGCACTCCAAAACTCAAATGCCCCCCAGTGTGCATAAACCACATTTAGTGCCCACATGTTTGGCATTTCTGTTGCGATGAGAGCCTGCCTATCTTATGGGTGCATATCTCCAGAAGCACGGGATGGGCATAATATTCTGGTCACTACAACGTATTGGTCATTACTACGGCAGTTTACAATTCTCACTCAACAACATTGTGAAGAAACCAGATTTTATCTTAATTTCCCAGACAACCATGTTTTTTGCAAACCAAAAGAACTGGCTTTTTATCTGTATATTGGCTTGTGAATTTAAGTGTTATGTCTGGTGGGTCAAGAAGACAGACTTGCCCACTGATATACTATCTAACATACTGTGTAAGTCTGTAATAGTGACTGTACATAGGGTGTGTTAAGGTACCTTCACACTGAACAACTTTCCAACGAGAACGACAGCGATCCGTGACGTTGCAGCGTCCTGGATAGCGATCTCGTTGTGTTTGATACGCAGCAGCAATTCGGATCCTGCTGTGACATCGCTGGTCATCGCTGAAAGTCCGAAACTTTATTTGGTCATCAGGTCGGCATGTATCGTCGTGTTTGACAGCAAAAGCAACGACGCCCGCAATGTTTTTACATGGAGCGAGAACGATAAGTGAGTCGCCGTTACGTCACTGGATCGCTCCTGCATCGTTCTGGAGTTGCTGTGTTTGACGTCTCTACAGCGACCTAACAGCGACGCTGCAGCGATCTAGTTTCGGTCGGCTCGTTGTCTATATCGCTGCAGCGTCGCTTAGTGTGACGGTACCTTAAGGCTTTGTTTATTGATGTGTGCTTATATGCTAATAGTGCTACTTAATCCCAACACCATTGTTTACCTTATCTTGATGATGGACTGAAGGACCCTGGGTAATTTTAACAATAGCTTACATTCCTTGGGTATAAATTGACTCAGAGATCACATTCTGGGGGGACTGAAGTACATAGAGCTACCAGCCGGACATTCTGTAAACCACCCAACAGACAAGAAGAAAGGACTGCAGCCAATTCATCATGGCACCATCACGAGGGACACTGATCTAGGATTCCATAGGACACAACCTAGGAGTTTTCGGCTCCGGTTAGAAGGACATAGATCTGACCCAGTGACCATCTCTGAACCATGGATATGTTTGGAGAAAGCCAGGGTTGGGACCCGCTGGTCGCCTGGTTCCATGGAGATGGTCAGATAAGCCAGGTGGTGACTCTCGTGTCAAGTGGCTTTGCACCCTGTATGGACTCTATGGACAGTTCTTGGTCATCTCCCTATGCTTGTCGCTACCTCTTCTCTGTTTGTGCATCCACAGATGAAGTAGCGACCCTGGGAGCTCTGACATGTCATACTGGTAATACATGGAGACCCAGTGATCTTTTATATGCGCCCATGTAATCAAGCAATTCCAGCCATGGTAGGATTGTTCTGTTTGCTATTGTGTGCTGTGGTTCAATAAAGTATTGCCACACTGTTTTACCGTAACCCTGTATTGTCTGTGTAGTGTTTTGCCCACGGGGAGATAGAGCAGGCGTTCAGTGGTATGAGGCGTGGTCCATGCAGTCTTCCTAAAGACAGCCGGGCCAGCGGACGAGAGCACCCACTGACCCCGTTTCTTCAAACATCAACTGCTGCCTGTTTCTGGAAAAGACCCATGGAGTCAAAATCATCACTACAGCTGTAGATAAATTCTCAAAGGGGTATAATTTGCAAAATTTGGTCACTCGAGGGGAATTCTGCTGTTCTAACACATAGGGGCTCTGTATATGGAATCCGCAAACTATTCTAGGAAAATCTGCACTCCAGGAGGCAAATAGCGCTCCGGAATCTCACCATATGGCTAAAAAGTACTGTACAGCCAAATATGAGGTATTGCCACATTCAGCAAAAATTGTGTGACACATTTTGGTGCCATTTTTATCCATTTTACCTTGTGAAAATGTAAAATCTGGGGCCAAAATAATTATGTTTTCATCACCGCCCAAAGGTATAAAATTCTGTGACACACCTGTGGTGTGCCCCCCTACATGAGTTCATTGAGAGGTGTAGTTTGTGAAATGGGGTCACTGATGGGGGGGTTCTGCTGTTCTGGCACCTCAGGAGATCTTCCAGTGGGTCATGGCACACTCAAACCATAACAGTAAAATCTGAACTCCAATATGGCGCATCTTCCTTTCCGAGCTTTGCACTGTGCCTCAAAAGTAGTTATTGACCACATATGGTGTATTGGTGTTCTGAGAAGAAATTCCACCGTTCATTTTCTCCTATTCACCATTTTAAACATTGAAAACTTGGGGCCAAAGCAACATTTTAGTGGAAAAAAATGGTAATTTTCCATTGACTCAGCTAATGTTCTACATTTCTGTGAATCGCCTGAGGGCTAAAAATGCTCACTACACCCCTAGATTAATTCCTCAGGAGGTGTAGTTTCCAGAATCAGGACACTTGTGGTGGTTTCTGCTGTCTTGGCATATCAGGGGTTCTACAACCGTGACTGTTGTGGATTCTGTTTTTGGGCTCCCTCTGGTGGTTACAGATGGTACTGGGTGACTTGTGTTCTCTGCGGTCTCTGGTGTCCACCTGTTCTATCAGGATATGGGAGTTTCCTATTTAACCTGGCTTTCTTGTCATTTCCTCGCCGGCGATCAATGTAATCAGTGTGTCTTGTTACCTCTGCTTCCCGCTTCTGTAATCTTCAGGACAAGCTAAGTTTTTTATTTTCCTGTTCCACGTTTTGCTTTATTTTTGTTTTAGTCCAGCTTGCAGTTATGTGATTCCTTGTTGCTGGTTGCTCTAGTGGGCTGATATTACTCCTCATGTTCCATGAGTTGGCACATGAGTTCAGGTAATTTCAGGATGGTTTTTTGTAGGGTTTTTCGCTGACCGCGCAGTTCACTTTTGTATCCTCTGCTATCTAATTTTAGCGGACCTCATTTTGCTGAATCTGTTTTCATTACTATGTATGTGCTTTCCTCTCATTTCACCGTCATTACATGTGGGGGGCTGCTATTTCTGTGGGGTGTTTCTCTGGAGGCAAGAGAGGTCTTTGTTTCTTCTAATAGGGGAAGCTAGTCCTTCGGCTGGCGCGAGACGTCTAGTGTTGTGAATTAGGTTCAGGATCGCGGTCAGCTCAGTTTCCATCACCCTAGAGCTTGTTCTGTTTTTTGTGTGCTTGTCCTTTTGTGATCCCCTGCCATTGGGATCATGACAGTATCGCCGGCCCAAAAGTGGTAATCGTATTGGCTGAAGTAGGAGGAAAAGTAGTCTGAGGAAGTTTTTTTTTTTTTTTTCCTTCCCTCAGAGTTTGCTGCCTAGCCTTAATTGCAGCCTGGCTGCGTCTTACCTCCTCTTAATCCTTGAATGGCTCTGACCTCAGCTGTTTATCATGGACGTCCAGAGTTTGGCTTCCAGCCTGAATAATCTTGCTGCTAAGGTTCAAAATATACAAGATTTTGTTGTACATGCTCCTATGTCTGAACCTAGAATTCCTATCCCAGAGTTTTTTTCTGGAGATAGATCTAGTTTTCTGAATTTTAGGAACAATTGCAAGTTGTTTCTTTCTTTGAAATCTCGCTCCTCTGGAGACCCTGCTCAACAAGTCAAAATTGTAATATCTTTCCTGCGGGGTGACCCTCAGAATTGGGCATTTGCATTGGCACCAGGGGATCCTGCGTTGCTCAATGTGGATGCGTTTTTTCTGGCATTGGGTTTGCTCTATGAGGAACCTAACCTAGAGATTCAGGCTGAAAAAGCTTTATTGGCTCTCTCTCAGGGGCAAGATGAAGCAGAAATATATTGTCAGAAATTTCGGAAATGGTCGGTGCTTACTCAGTGGAATGAGTGCGCTCTGGCTGCAAAATTCAGAGATGGCCTTTCTGAGGCCATTAAAGATGTTATGGTGGGGTTTCCGGCGCCTACAGGTCTGAATGAGTCCATGACTATGGCTATTCAGATTGATCGGCGTTTACGGGAGCGCAAACCTGTGCACCATTTGGCGGTGTCTTCTGAACAGGCACCTGAGACAATGCAATGTGATAGAATTCAGTCCAGAAGTGAACGGCAAAACTATAGGCGGAAAAATGGGTTGTGTTTTTATTGTGGTGATTCAGCTCATGTTATATCAGCATGCTCTAAACGCACAAAAAAGGTTGATAAGTCTTGCCATTAGTACTTTACAATCTAAGTTCATTCTGTCTGTGACTCTGATTTGTTCATTATCAGCCATTTCCGTCGATGCCTATGTGGATTCAGGCGCTGCCCTGAGTCTTATGGATTGGTCATTTGCCAACCGCTGTGGGTTTAGTCTGGAGCCTCTGGAAGTCCCTATTCCTTTGAAAGGAATTGACTCTACACCTTTGGCTATGAATAAACCTCAGTACTGGACACACGTGACCATGCGTATGACTCCCGTTCATCAGGAGGTGATTCGCTTCCTGGTACTGTATAATTTACATGATGTCTTAGTGCTTGGTCTGCCATGGTTACAAACTCATAATTCAGTCTTGGACTGGAAGGCGATGTCTGTGTTAAGCTGGGGATGTCAGGGGGTTCATGATGATGCACCTCCGATTTCTATCGCTTCATCTACTCCTTCTGAGGTTCCTGTATTTTTGTCTGATTATCGGGAGGTTTTTGAGGAGCCTAAGCTCAATTCGCTTCCTCCTCACAGGGATTGCGATTGTGCTATAGATTTGATTCCTGGCAGTAAATTTCCTAAAGGTCGTTTGTTCAATCTGTCAGTGCCAGAGCATACTGCTATGCGGGATTATGTTAAGGAGTCCTTGGAAAAGGGACATATCCGTCCATCATCATCTCCTTTGGGAGCAGGTTTTTTTTTCGTGGCCAAAAAAGATGGTTCCTTGAGGCCTTGTATAGATTACCGTCTTTTGAATAAGATTACGGTCAAATATCAGTATCCTTTGCCATTGTTGACTGATTTGTTCGCTCGCATTAAGGGGGCTAAATGGTTCACTAAGATTGATCTTCGGGGTGCGTATAATCTTGTGCGGATTAAGCAGGGTGATGAGTGGAAAACCGCATTTAATACGCCTGAGGGTCATTTTGAGTATTTGGTGATGCCTTTTGGACTTTCTAATGCTCCTTCTGTCTTCCAGTCCTTTATGCACAATATTTTCCGTGAATATCTGGATAAATTTATGATTGTGTATTTGGATGATGTTTTGGTTTTTTCTGATGACTGGGAGTCCCATGTTCAGCAGGTCAGGAAGGTGTTTCAGGTCCTGCGGGCCAATTCTTTGTTTGTAAAAGGTTCAAAGTGTCTCTTTGGAGTCCAGAAGATTTCTTTTTTGGGGTATATTTTTTCCCCTTCTACTATTGAGATGGATCCCGTCAAGGTTCAAGCTATTTGTGACTGGACGCAGCCTACATCTCTTAAGAGTCTACAGAAGTTCTTGGGCTTTGCTAATTTTTATCGTCGTTTCATAACTAATTTTTCTAGTGTTGTTAAGCCTTTGACGGATCTGACTAAGAAGGGTGCTGATGTTGCTGATTGGTCTCCTGCGGCTGTGGAGGCCTTTCAGGAACTTAAGCGCCGGTTTTCTTCTGCTCCTGTGTTGCGTCAGCCAGATACATCGCTTCCTTTTCAGGTTGAGGTTGATGCTTCTGAGATTGGAGCGGGGGCGGTTTTGTCACAGAGAAGCTCCGATTGCTCGGTGATGAAGCCATGTGCGTTCTTTTCTAGAAAGTTTTCGCCCACTGAGCGGAATTATGATGTTGGTAATCGGGAGCTTTTGGCCATGAAGTGGGCATTTGAGGAGTGGCGTCATTGGCTTGAGGGTGCTAGACATCGTGTGGTGGTCTTGACTGATCACAAAAATCTGATTTACCTTGAGTCTGCCAAGCGTCTGAATCCTAGACAGGCTCGTTGGTCACTGTTTTTCTCCCGTTTCGATTTTGTGGTTTCATACCTGCCAGGTTCAAAGAATGTGAAGGCGGATGCTCTTTCTAGGAGTTTTGTGCCTGATTCCCCTGGATATTCTGAGCCCACTGGTATCCTTAGGGATGGGGTGATTTTGTCGGCTGTCTTCCCAGACTTGCGACGTGCTTTGCAGGAGTTTCAGGCGGATAATCCTGATCGTTGTCCGCCTGAAAGACTGTTTGTTCCGGATAATTGGACCAGTAGAGTCATCTCCGAGGTCCATTCTTCTGCGTTGGCAGGTCATCCTGGAATATTTGGTACTAGAGACTTGGTGGCCAGGTCTTTTTGGTGGCCTTCCTTGTCGAGGGATGTGCGTTCTTTTGTGCAGTCTTGTGAAGTTTGCGCTCGGGCTAAGCCTTGCTGTTCTCGGGCCAGTGGATTGTTGTCACCTTTGCCTATCCCGAAGAGGCCTTGGACGCACATTTCCATGGACTTTATTTCGGATCTCCCTGTCTCTCAAAAAATGTCCGTCATCTGGGTTGTGTGTGACCGCTTTTCTAAGATGGTTCATCTGGTCCCCTTGCCTAAGTTACCTTCCTCCTCTGAGTTGGTCCCTCTGTTTTTTCAGAACGTGGTTCGTTTGCATGGGATTCCGGAGAACATTGTTTCTGACAGGGGATCCCAGTTTGTGTCTAGATTTTGGCGGACGTTCTGTGCTAAGATGGGCATTGATTTGTCCTTTTCGTCTGCATTCCATCCTCAGACGAATGGCCAGACGGAACGAACTAATCAGACCTTGGAAACTTATTTAAGGTGTTTTGTTTCTGCTGATCAAGATGACTGGGTTACCTTTTTGCCGCTTGCCGAATTTGCCCTTAATAATCGGGCTAGTTCTGCTACCTTGGTTTCTCCTTTCTTTTGTAATTCGGGGTTTCATCCTCGTTTTTCCTCTGGTCAGGTGGAGCCTTCTGATTGTCCTGGAGTGGACATGGTGGTGGATAGGTTGCACCAGATTTGGAGTCATGTGGTGGACAATTTGAAGTTGTCCCAGGAGAGGGCTCAGCAGTTTGCTAATCGCCGTCGCCGCGTGGGTCCTCGACTTCGTGTTGGGGACTTGGTGTGGTTGTCTTCTCGTTTTGTTCCTATGAAGGTCTCTTCTCCTAAGTTCAAGCCTCGGTTTATCGGTCCCTATAGGATCTTGGAAATTCTTAACCCTGTGTCGTTTCGTTTGGATCTCCCGGCATCGTTTGCTATTCATAATGTGTTCCATCGGTCGTTGTTGCGGAAGTATGAGGTACCTGTTGTTCCTTCGCTTGAGCCTCCTGCTCCGGTGCTGGTGGAGGGAGAATTGGAGTATGTTCTGGAGAAGATCTTGGATTCTCGTGTTTCCAGATGGAAACTTCTGTATTTGGTCAAGTGGAAGGGTTATGGTCAGGAGGATAATTCTTGGGTGGTTGCCTCTGATCTTCATGCTGCTGATTTGGTCCGTGCATTTCATAGGGCTCATCCTGGTCGCCCTGGTGGTTCTCGTGAGGGTTCGGTGACCCCTCCTCAAGGGGGGGGTACTGTTGTGGATTCTGTTTTTGGGCTCCCTCTGGTGGTTACAGATGGTACTGGGTGACTTGTGTTCTCTGCGGTCTCTGGTGTCCACCTGTTCTATCAGGATATGGGAGTTTCCTATTTAACCTGGCTTTCTTGTCATTTCCTCGCCGGCGATCAATGTAATCAGTGTGTCTTGTTACCTCTGCTTCCCGCTTCTGTAATCTTCAGGACAAGCTAAGTTTTTGATTTTCCTGTTCCACATTTTGCTTTATTTTTGTTTTAGTCCAGCTTGCAGTTATGTGATTCCTTGTTGCTGGTTGCTCTAGTGGGCTGATATTACTCCTCATGTTTCATGAGTTGGCACATGAGTTCAGGTAATTTCAGGATGGTTTTTTGTAGGGTTTTTCGCTGACCGCGCAGTTCACTTTTGTATCCTCTGCTATCTAGTTTTAGCGGACCTCATTTTGCTGAATCTGTTTTCATTACTATGTATGTGCTTTCCTCTCATTTCACCGTCATTACATGTGGGGGGCTGCTATTTCTGTGGGGTGTTTCTCTGGAGGCAAGAGAGGTCTTTGTTTCTTCTAATAGGGGAAGCTAGTCCTTCGGCTGGCGCGAGACGTCTAGTGTTGTGAATTAGGTTCAGGATCGCGGTCAGCTCAGTTTCCATCACCCTAGAGCTTGTTCTGTTTTTTGTGTGCTTGTCCTTTTGTGATCCCCTGCCATTGGGATCATGACAGTATCGCCGGCCCAAAAGTGGTAATCGTATTGGCTGAAGTAGGAGGAAAAGTAGTCTGAGGAAGTTTTTTTTTTTTTTTTCCTTCCCTCAGAGTTTGCTGCCTAGCCTTAATTGCAGCCTGGCTGCGTCTTACCTCCTCTTAATCCTTGAATGGCTCTGACCTCAGCTGTTTATCATGGACGTCCAGAGTTTGGCTTCCAGCCTGAATAATCTTGCTGCTAAGGTTCAAAATATACAAGATTTTGTTGTACATGCTCCTATGTCTGAACCTAGAATTCCTATCCCAGAGTTTTTTTCTGGAGATAGATCTAGTTTTCTGAATTTTAGGAACAATTGCAAGTTGTTTCTTTCTTTGAAATCTCGCTCCTCTGGAGACCCTGCTCAACAAGTCAAAATTGTAATATCTTTCCTGCGGGGTGACCCTCAGAATTGGGCATTTGCATTGGCACCAGGGGATCCTGCGTTGCTCAATGTGGATGCGTTTTTTCTGGCATTGGGTTTGCTCTATGAGGAACCTAACCTAGAGATTCAGGCTGAAAAAGCTTTATTGGCTCTCTCTCAGGGGCAAGATGAAGCAGAAATATATTGTCAGAAATTTCGGAAATGGTCGGTGCTTACTCAGTGGAATGAGTGCGCTCTGGCTGCAAAATTCAGAGATGGCCTTTCTGAGGCCATTAAAGATGTTATGGTGGGGTTTCCGGCGCCTACAGGTCTGAATGAGTCCATGACTATGGCTATTCAGATTGATCGGCGTTTACGGGAGCGCAAACCTGTGCACCATTTGGCGGTGTCTTCTGAACAGGCACCTGAGACAATGCAATGTGATAGAATTCAGTCCAGAAGTGAACGGCAAAACTATAGGCGGAAAAATGGGTTGTGTTTTTATTGTGGTGATTCAGCTCATGTTATATCAGCATGCTCTAAACGCACAAAAAAGGTTGATAAGTCTTGCCATTAGTACTTTACAATCTAAGTTCATTCTGTCTGTGACTCTGATTTGTTCATTATCAGCCATTTCCGTCGATGCCTATGTGGATTCAGGCGCTGCCCTGAGTCTTATGGATTGGTCATTTGCCAACCGCTGTGGGTTTAGTCTGGAGCCTCTGGAAGTCCCTATTCCTTTGAAAGGAATTGACTCTACACCTTTGGCTATGAATAAACCTCAGTACTGGACACACGTGACCATGCGTATGACTCCCGTTCATCAGGAGGTGATTCGCTTCCTGGTACTGTATAATTTACATGATGTCTTAGTGCTTGGTCTGCCATGGTTACAAACTCATAATTCAGTCTTGGACTGGAAGGCGATGTCTGTGTTAAGCTGGGGATGTCAGGGGGTTCATGATGATGCACCTCCGATTTCTATCGCTTCATCTACTCCTTCTGAGGTTCCTGTATTTTTGTCTGATTATCGGGAGGTTTTTGAGGAGCCTAAGCTCAATTCGCTTCCTCCTCACAGGGATTGCGATTGTGCTATAGATTTGATTCCTGGCAGTAAATTTCCTAAAGGTCGTTTGTTCAATCTGTCAGTGCCAGAGCATACTGCTATGCGGGATTATGTTAAGGAGTCCTTGGAAAAGGGACATATCCGTCCATCATCATCTCCTTTGGGAGCAGGTTTTTTTTTCGTGGCCAAAAAAGATGGTTCCTTGAGGCCTTGTATAGATTACCGTCTTTTGAATAAGATTACGGTCAAATATCAGTATCCTTTGCCATTGTTGACTGATTTGTTCGCTCGCATTAAGGGGGCTAAATGGTTCACTAAGATTGATCTTCGGGGTGCGTATAATCTTGTGCGGATTAAGCAGGGTGATGAGTGGAAAACCGCATTTAATACGCCTGAGGGTCATTTTGAGTATTTGGTGATGCCTTTTGGACTTTCTAATGCTCCTTCTGTCTTCCAGTCCTTTATGCACAATATTTTCCGTGAATATCTGGATAAATTTATGATTGTGTATTTGGATGATGTTTTGGTTTTTTCTGATGACTGGGAGTCCCATGTTCAGCAGGTCAGGAAGGTGTTTCAGGTCCTGCGGGCCAATTCTTTGTTTGTAAAAGGTTCAAAGTGTCTCTTTGGAGTCCAGAAGATTTCTTTTTTGGGGTATATTTTTTCCCCTTCTACTATTGAGATGGATCCCGTCAAGGTTCAAGCTATTTGTGACTGGACGCAGCCTACATCTCTTAAGAGTCTACAGAAGTTCTTGGGCTTTGCTAATTTTTATCGTCGTTTCATAACTAATTTTTCTAGTGTTGTTAAGCCTTTGACGGATCTGACTAAGAAGGGTGCTGATGTTGCTGATTGGTCTCCTGCGGCTGTGGAGGCCTTTCAGGAACTTAAGCGCCGGTCTTCTTCTGCTCCTGTGTTGCGTCAGCCAGATACATCGCTTCCTTTTCAGGTTGAGGTTGATGCTTCTGAGATTGGAGCGGGGGCGGTTTTGTCACAGAGAAGCTCCGATTGCTCGGTGATGAAGCCATGTGCGTTCTTTTCTAGAAAGTTTTCGCCCACTGAGCGGAATTATGATGTTGGTAATCGGGAGCTTTTGGCCATGAAGTGGGCATTTGAGGAGTGGCGTCATTGGCTTGAGGGTGCTAGACATCGTGTGGTGGTCTTGACTGATCACAAAAATCTGATTTACCTTGAGTCTGCCAAGCGTCTGAATCCTAGACAGGCTCGTTGGTCACTGTTTTTCTCCCGTTTCGATTTTGTGGTTTCATACCTGCCAGGTTCAAAGAATGTGAAGGCGGATGCTCTTTCTAGGAGTTTTGTGCCTGATTCCCCTGGATATTCTGAGCCCACTGGTATCCTTAGGGATGGGGTGATTTTGTCGGCTGTCTTCCCAGACTTGCGACGTGCTTTGCAGGAGTTTCAGGCGGATAATCCTGATCGTTGTCCGCCTGAAAGACTGTTTGTTCCGGATAATTGGACCAGTAGAGTCATCTCCGAGGTCCATTCTTCTGCGTTGGCAGGTCATCCTGGAATATTTGGTACTAGAGACTTGGTGGCCAGGTCTTTTTGGTGGCCTTCCTTGTCGAGGGATGTGCGTTCTTTTGTGCAGTCTTGTGAAGTTTGCGCTCGGGCTAAGCCTTGCTGTTCTCGGGCCAGTGGATTGTTGTCACCTTTGCCTATCCCGAAGAGGCCTTGGACGCACATTTCCATGGACTTTATTTCGGATCTCCCTGTCTCTCAAAAAATGTCCGTCATCTGGGTTGTGTGTGACCGCTTTTCTAAGATGGTTCATCTGGTCCCCTTGCCTAAGTTACCTTCCTCCTCTGAGTTGGTCCCTCTGTTTTTTCAGAACGTGGTTCGTTTGCATGGGATTCCGGAGAACATTGTTTCTGACAGGGGATCCCAGTTTGTGTCTAGATTTTGGCGGACGTTCTGTGCTAAGATGGGCATTGATTTGTCCTTTTCGTCTGCATTCCATCCTCAGACGAATGGCCAGACGGAACGAACTAATCAGACCTTGGAAACTTATTTAAGGTGTTTTGTTTCTGCTGATCAAGATGACTGGGTTACCTTTTTGCCGCTTGCCGAATTTGCCCTTAATAATCGGGCTAGTTCTGCTACCTTGGTTTCTCCTTTCTTTTGTAATTCGGGGTTTCATCCTCGTTTTTCCTCTGGTCAGGTGGAGCCTTCTGATTGTCCTGGAGTGGACATGGTGGTGGATAGGTTGCACCAGATTTGGAGTCATGTGGTGGACAATTTGAAGTTGTCCCAGGAGAGGGCTCAGCAGTTTGCTAATCGCCGTCGCCGCGTGGGTCCTCGACTTCGTGTTGGGGACTTGGTGTGGTTGTCTTCTCGTTTTGTTCCTATGAAGGTCTCTTCTCCTAAGTTCAAGCCTCGGTTTATCGGTCCCTATAGGATCTTGGAAATTCTTAACCCTGTGTCGTTTCGTTTGGATCTCCCGGCATCGTTTGCTATTCATAATGTGTTCCATCGGTCGTTGTTGCGGAAGTATGAGGTACCTGTTGTTCCTTCGCTTGAGCCTCCTGCTCCGGTGCTGGTGGAGGGAGAATTGGAGTATGTTCTGGAGAAGATCTTGGATTCTCGTGTTTCCAGATGGAAACTTCTGTATTTGGTCAAGTGGAAGGGTTATGGTCAGGAGGATAATTCTTGGGTGGTTGCCTCTGATCTTCATGCTGCTGATTTGGTCCGTGCATTTCATAGGGCTCATCCTGGTCGCCCTGGTGGTTCTCGTGAGGGTTCGGTGACCCCTCCTCAAGGGGGGGGTACTGTTGTGGATTCTGTTTTTGGGCTCCCTCTGGTGGTTACAGATGGTACTGGGTGACTTGTGTTCTCTGCGGTCTCTGGTGTCCACCTGTTCTATCAGGATATGGGAGTTTCCTATTTAACCTGGCTTTCTTGTCATTTCCTCGCCGGCGATCAATGTAATCAGTGTGTCTTGTTACCTCTGCTTCCCGCTTCTGTAATCTTCAGGACAAGCTAAGTTTTTGATTTTCCTGTTCCACATTTTGCTTTATTTTTGTTTTAGTCCAGCTTGCAGTTATGTGATTCCTTGTTGCTGGTTGCTCTAGTGGGCTGATATTACTCCTCATGTTTCATGAGTTGGCACATGAGTTCAGGTAATTTCAGGATGGTTTTTTGTAGGGTTTTTCGCTGACCGCGCAGTTCACTTTTGTATCCTCTGCTATCTAGTTTTAGCGGACCTCATTTTGCTGAATCTGTTTTCATTACTATGTATGTGCTTTCCTCTCATTTCACCGTCATTACATGTGGGGGGCTGCTATTTCTGTGGGGTGTTTCTCTGGAGGCAAGAGAGGTCTTTGTTTCTTCTAATAGGGGAAGCTAGTCCTTCGGCTGGCGCGAGACGTCTAGAATCATCGTAGGCACGTTCCCCGGCTACTGCTAGTGTTGTGAATTAGGTTCAGGATCGCGGTCAGCTCAGTTTCCATCACCCTAGAGCTTGTTCTGTTTTTTGTGTGCTTGTCCTTTTGTGATCCCCTGCCATTGGGATCATGACACGTGACATCGCATCACCAATCTCTCTCAAAATAACACTCCATAATTCAGTTGGCGTTCCTTCCTTCCCGAGCCTTGCCATGCATGCAAACAGTAGTTTTCCACCACATAAAGGATATCGGCGAATACAGGAGAAATTGCAAAACAAATTTTGGGGTCCACGGTCTCCTGTTTTAACTTATGAAAATTCAGAATTTGGATCTAACACAACATGTTTGTGGGAATTTTTTTTTATATTTTCACAGATCAAAAGTTATAAACTTCTGAACTATGAGTTCAAGGTACATGCCACACTTCTACATATATTCCTGGAGGGATGTAGCTTCCAAAATGGAGTCACTTGTGGTTTGTTTCACTGTTTAGGTACATAAGGGGCCCTGCAAACACGACATGGGGTGCGCCATCTATTACACCCAATTTTACGTTCCAAAAGTCAAATGGTGTTCCTTCCTTCCCGAGCTCTGCCGTGCGCCCAAACAGTAGTTTTCTACTACATA